>NC_056726.1:1939596963-1939896963 GCF_019279795.1 Protopterus annectens
TTTCTGGTTTAATATTCAATGAAGAAAAAACTAAAATTCTACCTATATATACACGAAAAAATACTCTCATTAGTGATTTTACTAAATATGTACCCAACTCAGGTCAGATAACTTATTTAGGTATAATACTATCTAAAGATATTAAATCTATTATATATAATAACTATAATACCTGTTTTCTTAATATACAAAATCTTTTTAATACCTGGAATAATATGTTTTTTACTATGGAGGAGAGACTTACAATTATTAAAATGATAATATTCCCCAAGATTTTATACTTAATACAATCAATAATACTTTCACCTACAAAAATAACTATCAAGAAACTGAATACACTAATGTTAAATTTCTTATGGGCACCTAATAGACCTAGGATTGCATTAAAGAAACATACTAATAGCTGGTCTCAAGGGGTATTTCTTTTCCAGACTTTAATTTATATATTATCTCTTCTATTATAAAAGTTATTACTTTATTAATAGATCGGTCATATGTCGCAAAATGGAAAGATTATTGGGAGCTAATTAGTATGCACTTCATGAAAATCTCCTTAACACATAAAAATATGATTATAAATAACTCCATGTTGTGGTTGCTAAAGGAATTTTGTACTTCACCTATTACACCTAAACATATGGTCTGTTACCCATTAAATATTATTATTAGCTATCGTAACTTTATATTCATGCACCCTAAGTATAGGAATGGAATTTTATTGTATTCCGTATAATTTATACTCAGGGTATGCTTATGTCATCTACTTCTGAAGGAGCTCATTTAGCTATAGCTAATAATCTAAAGTACTGGTATCAGCTGATATCTGATAATAAAGTTAAAAATCTAGATTTCTTAAAACAAGAATTTGATCTAAGAGAAACTTGCTGGTTAGAGGTTCAGATCTTTAGACAACATCTCATTGATATAATAGATCTAATGTCTATAACAGTTAAAGAATCTATTCCAAAACTGATTGATTACTTGATAATAAATTTACAGCATAAAGTTTCTGATAAAGGTAAACTTTCATATATACATAAAATTATCAGACAAGAAACTTTTACAATGTAGATTCATACTGGAATTATTTCACCTCTATTAATGGGGACCCACCAACTCAACAAGATAAACAATATATATTGGAATCTGCTTATAGAACTACATCTTCCATTGTCTGGAGACTTTATACATGGAAATTTTTACATAGATCTTTTTATACACCTTTGATGATGAATAAAATTAATAATAAAGATAATCTATGTAAGAGATGTAATGTAGAAATTAATGCTGACTGGGCTAATATGTTTTATGACTGTATGAAGTTGAAAGAATACTGGAAGTCAATTAATGAATTTTTGCAGGCTCTTTTACAGATAATTTCATTATTTCTAAGTCTCTTATATTATTCAACACACCTGTACCTCAATGTGTTAAAAAGATTAAGCTTCCCTTGTTATGGTCTATCCTAGCAGTGGCTAGGAAAATAATAACTAGAAATTGGATTTCAGATACACCTCCTTCGTTCAATGAATTTAAAAATGTTATGAATATAATGTGTCATATGGAAATAAGCACAATTAGAATGAGAACAACTAGAAAAACATCACAGATAATTTACAAAATTTGTTAAAAAATTCTAATTTCAATAGCACAGTATTTTAGTTTAATTAATTGATCTGATTGTAGTGGATGTCTTTGTAAATACTTTAGTTGTTTTGTTGAATATTATAATAATACCTATTTTTAATTATTTGTATAAAATTGTTATGATATTTCTCTTATATGTTAAAACAATAAACTTATTTTGAAAAAAAAAAAAATCTTGGAATTCCATAATGTTCCCTTCCGACAGAATAATAATGTCATCCACAAACCTCCTACAGAGTTTTACCTTTTTGAAAGATGGATGGCTAAATAAATTGTGCTTTTCCCAATGAAATGCTACGAGGTTGGCGTAGGTGTTGGCTACTGGTGCATAGCAACCCCCCATTTCTGTAAATAATAGTTATTACCAAACATGACAACATTATTCTCAAGAACTATGTCTAACAAATGACATATCAAAATCTGTTTATCAATGCTAAACTCAGTATCACTGTTGAGAACCTCTCTTATTGCCTGCACACCATATTCATTCGGTATTGTGGTGAACAGATTTTTAACATCTAAAGATACTAATATATATTTTTGAGCTGAAAAATCTATTTGAATAATTGTATAATACGTTGGTTCTAATCTGTGTATATAAGCAAGAATGTGAGCTCAGTAAAATAGATCTGAAGAAGCGTACTTAGTACGTGAAAGTGCTCATCTGTTTGTTTGTTTCATTAAATAAAGGTGTTATTCCAGCATTGGTGGTAAGTTCTGCAGTGTTTTTACTATAATGAGGGACATGTTCAATCCAGAAATATCACAGAGCATGTGTTTGGGCTGCTGAAGTCACAGTTCAAATGGCCAGATAATTCTGGGGAGCCCTGTGGTACAATCCACATACATGTACTGAAATATTCACTGTATTTGCCATGATACACAACATCATCCTGAGAAAACAGGTTCAGCGGGATCAACAATGTGAAGCAGCACACATCCCTCCACCAATGGCAAGGTCACCAAAGCCTCACGTAGGTGAGGAATCAGAGGGGGAACCAGTTGCTGCTGTGGGCGTAAGCAAACATAGGCATGCTCAATATGCCCTCACATTGGCTAAGCTGCAACACATTGCACACTCATTCACCACCTAAGGGGCTAAACTTTTCCTCCTAAGCACATACATATAGTAACATTGATGCCAGGCAATGCCCACAACCTTTACTTACCCATGTAATGGCTGTGTACTCTAGCATCAGACAGAGTTAGCTCTGAAATAAAACTGTAGCAACTGCCAGATCTACAAGGTAAGTGTTGAACCTAAAGTCAAATATATACCTAGGGTGCATACTGTTAAAATTCAATAGAGTATTCTTCCAACAGGGTTTTCTCTAAAGTGTATATTCTATATAGCCTTCACTCATAAGCATCAAGCTTATATCCTGAAAGTTTATGGTCATGGGGGACCATTCCAATGTAAACCTCAAGAATTCTGTGGTTGATTCTAAGTAAGTCAAAAAATCTTGGAATTCGGGGCGTGGCCAAGGATGAACACAGGATAGCAGCAGATTTCTTCAGCTCCACCAATTTCATTACATTGACAGGAATTAATTACTTAAAAAAATAATTCTTGAAGTAATTTTCTTTCTAAATATGTTTGTTTTATATAGTTCTTGAACTATATCTAAAAAAGAAAGGAAATCTTAATAATATTCCTGTCAGAAATTACTTTGGAAATTTTCCTGTCAGTTTATCAGTCTGAAATGAGTTCCAGTAAGACAAATTCTCAAGACTCCAGCATCAAGAAAGAACTTCAGTCTCTGATAATTATAGTCCAGCAACTTACTGCTAAGATGGATAAAATGGATACTAAAATAGACACTTTCATAGAAAAAACTACAAAACAAATAGACTTGTTACATATGGACCTGCAACAACAGAAGATCCAGATGACAGGCATAGAAGAAGCTGTGAATGACATGGAAAATAAAATACAAGAAGAGGAAATCAACATTGAGTTTCTGCTGAAACAAAATACACATTTACAAACAAAGCTGGATGACCTGGAAAATAGATCTAGGCGCAATAACATTAGGATTTTTGGACTGCCAGAAAATATTGAAGGTAACAATATTACTTCTTTTTTAACAACAAACTAAAACTTTAGATTTACCAGAAGCATTCTCTTTTGGTATCGAAAGAGCACATAGATCTATAGCTAATACCAACTCTAACAAAAACTATCCTAGATCAGTTATAGTTAGATTTCTATCATCTTTTGATAAAGAGATGGTTCTTAAATCTGCTTGGGCTAAAGCTCCTGTTAAGTTTAATGAGACAACTGTGCGTTTTGACAATGACTATTCTTCCATGGTAATTGCTAAAAGAAAAGTTTTTCTGCCACTAATAAGGGAGCTTAAAAAAGCACAGTTTAAAACATACCTTCTGTTTCCTGCCAAGCTTAAAATCTTCCTTCCTGATGGTCCTAAGGTCTTCGATGATTTAGACTCTGCTTTACTGTTTGTCAAAGAAAAAAGGATTTTGGATAAAATAGAAGAAATGGAATGGGCTAGTTCTTCATTAAAGAGATTGGCAACTGAAGCTTCCTGGAAGACTTCAGAGAAGAAGAAGAGACTAAAAACAAATGATTTGTTATATGTTTTTTCTCTCTCATCATTTTAGTTCATTATTAATCTTTTGAATATAGTTCCTGCATTTCCAGAAAGCCACAAATATTTTGGAAAAGATTTAATCAAAGTTATTCTCTATGTGCAAAGAAATGTTTTGTTTCATAACCAGTCAAAATGCCTGAGGATTTAATGGCAGGCTGTGACTCGATTTGTTTTCTTTCTGAAAAAAGTAAGGTTAGTAATTTGATACATTTTTTATCTTTATCTTTTTTTTTTCTTCTTTTATTATTTTCTTTGTTTAAACAATGACATTCTATTTAGATTATGTAGTGGGTAAAGGGTGGGGAGGGCAGGAGAGAACAGTAATGAAAATATCATTAATAGAATAATAACATATTTATTTCTTGTAAAAGTTTATAAGTTCTTCAAATGCTATTTCTAATTATACTTCCTTGATTATACTGCTTATGCTTGTTTGTAAATAAGCTGTCATGCTTTAACTAATAATAATCAGAACTAAATAAGAGTAAATAATATGTTTTATTTTTAACTCTATTAATATAAACAGTAAGTAACATTCCATTGTATATACTTCTTACAGCTTTCTCTTACATTTTTTATTTCTGCCTCACTCCTTTTATTTTCTACTCTCTTTTCTTTTCTTTATTAATATATAGAAATGCTTTTGACTGTGTGGGCACAGTGAATAATAGGATTTGTATGAAAATTGAGTTGGGAGAAGAATGCTGAGTTTTATTGCTTGTTGGTAATTTTGAGTTTAATTTCACTTGCATAGAGGCTGTGATGATCTGTGGAATACATTGTGGAGGTTCTGTCATGTTTAGATGCATTTACACTGCTAAATTAATGTTTGTCACTAGTTTTTAATAAGTTTCCCACCAAAATGTTAAGAGAGACAATCTGGGATGTGGGCTGTCTTATGCACAATGTCCTTGAGTTACCTCAGAATCTTCAAATCACAGAATTCTCACAGAGAAACTGAAAGCAGTTAGTATAAACATTGACAAGGTTATCACACTGACACACCACAGATTCAGGAAAAATACTCTGTTCATAAAATATGTCAGTTATAATGAGTTTAAATGATGTAGTTTTTGTAGTAAGTAAATGTCTTATTTTAGAAGGCATAAAAATGAAACATTTATTTAAATGTTTTTGAAAATCTACTTAACAGCAGCATAATAATCTGTGTTAAAAATTTGTGTTCCAAACATATACTTTACTATAACTCATTTAATTCATCTGATTGACAAACATAAATAATCTTATAACTCTATTCTGGAAGAAATGTCATGTGATATATTTTAAAGCAGTAGGTTAGCATGATTGTAAAATCTGGTTACCAATATGTGTTTGCTGTGCATTGTTTTGTATAAAGCAGACAGATTTATTCTGGGGACAGCAAATGGGATGGTGCTCTGCAGGGACACAACTCAGTGAGATCAGATATATATATATATATATATATATATATATATATATATATATATATATATATATATGTGTGTGTGTGTGTGTGTGTGTGTGTGAGTGAGTGTGATGGCTTTTTTCTGAGAGTCTGCATGGCTATCCAATATGATTTGTAATGATTTCTATGAATACAATGTTTTACTCTATTGACAAAATGAATGTTTGCCACAAGTTTTAATAAGTTTCCCACCAAAATGTTAAGGGAGACAATCTGGGATGTGGGCTGTCCATGCACAGTGTCCATGAGTTTCCTCAGAAGCTTCACTCACAGAATTTTCACAGAGAAACTGAAAGCAGTTAGTATAAACATTGACAAGGTTATCACACTGACACACCACAGATTCAGGAAAAATACTCTATTCATAAAATGTGTCAGTTATGATGAGTTTAGATGATGTAGTTTCTTGTAGCAAGTAAATATCTTATTTTAGAAGGCATAGAAAATGAAACATTTATTTAAATGTTTTGAAAATCTACTTAACAGTAGCATAATAATCTGTGTTAAAAACTTGTGTCCCAAACATATACTTTACTATAACTCATTTAATTCATCTGATTGACAAGCATAAATAATCTTATAACTCTATTCTGGAAGAAATGTCATGTGATATATTTTAAAGCAGTAGGTTAGCATGATTGTAAAATCTGGTTGCTAGTGTGTGTTTGCTGTGCATTATTTTGTGTGAAGGGGACAGATTTGTTCTGGGGACTGCAAGTGGGATGGTGCTCTGCAGGGGCACGGCTCGGTGAGATCAGATATATGTGTATATATGTGTGTGTGTGTGTGTGTGTGTGTGTGTGTGTGTGTGTGTGTGTGTGTGTGTGTGTGTGTGTGTGTGTATGTATATATGTATATATATGTATGTGTGTGTGTGTGTGTGTGTGTATATGTGTGTGGGTATGTGTGTGTGTGTATATGTGTGTGTGTATATGTATGTGTGTGTGTCTGTGTTTATGTGCGTGATGGCTTTTTTTTTTAGGTAATAACAGGTGTTTCTGAGAATCTGCATAACTATACAATATGATTTATAATAATTTTATGAATACAATATTTTACTCTATTGACAATAATGAGTTTAAGTAAATGCTCATATACAAACAATTCAAGATTTTTTGGAAGCTGTTGATAGAATTCACATGACAGAAAATAGATGCATCTTAATACATGTAATGTCTGAATCATATTAGCCAAAGTTTTTGATTTAAATGAATGTTAGAACATAATTTTCTCTCCTCTTGATTTCTAACATTAAGATTATTTGAATGCTATTAGAATACAAGTGTTATATATTACATAGATCTATATAATAGTATGAACAGTTTTTAAAAAAAAAAAAAAAAAAAAAAGTTTATTTTAGTTTATATGATGCTGTTTTACCAAATGTGTAGTTTTGTCTTGATAGATAATTGAATTGAAAACTGTTAACCTCAGTTAAATATAACTAGTATTAAATTGATAAGGTGGTAGCTGAGGTACTGCTGCTTAGGGTAGGGGGTTAACTTGAGTAGTAAATACTGCTCTAAGTTGGAGTTTTCAACTCCAGGCGGGATGCATGGTTTAATCCTTACATTATTTTCACTTGTTCATTGTTATATGTATATAGTTTTGACATCCACAATATATTTTGTACACTCATTGTCACTACAAATAAAATTGAATCCTATACAAAATCCCATAAGAGATTTAATAAATACAGCTATGTTTAAAGGTACACCTAAAAGAGGAGATGTAACATTATTTATCTTGTTATTTGTTATTTCGATCATAAGATTCTTGAGTTTTAAAAATGCCAAATGACATCTTTAAAAGGAATTTCTTTAAACATTAATGGATTGAATAATTCGTGTAAAAGAGCAAGCCTAATAAGATACATTAATCTACACAAGGCCAATCTAGTCTTCCTGCAAGAAACCCATCTCTTGAAAAAAGATATTGATAAACTAGCCACTAATAAGTATACAGTATTGGTTAGTTCAGAGCACACTCAGAAAAAAAGAGGAGTGGCTATTTTATGGAATAAAAGTATGCCCATTCCTAAAACCATTAAGTCTTATCAGGATGACAAAGGAATGTTTTGTATGGTTACAATACAAATTAATGGGAAGACTTACACTTTAATTAATGTATATTGGATACATGGAATTGGTATTAATACAGTGAAACATCATATTGATAAGATCATATCATTCTCTGTAGGGGATATTATTTTAGCTGGTGATTTTAATTGTATACTACATGAAAGTGATACTACCACTATAAAGAAAAGAAGAATTACATCTAATGCAAAACATTTAAATGATTTTGCTAATTCTTATCATTTGAATGATATTAATAATCAGATAGAGTCAAAATCATTACCATACACCTTTTTTTTCTAACAGATACAAAACTTATTCAAAAATAGATAGGGTCTTTATTTCTAACCAGATGGTAACAGATTTAATTAATTCCAAAATCATTCCATGTCCTATATCTGATCATAACTCAATTGTTTTCGAATTCATGATAAAAAATACTCATAATGTTCAGATCAAAAGGATACCAGCATACTTAACTCAGCTAAAGACTATAAAGAATATATACTTTCAGAAGTACAACATTTTCTAGACATAAATAATACTCCTGAAGTCTCCATTGTCTATGTTTGGGATGCCTTAAAATCATATCTATATGGACAAAGTATCAGATGGTATAATAACAAAAGGAAATCTTGGGATAAGGAATTGTTAGATATTCAAAGTAAACTAGACTCTTATAAACATAATAATAAAGAAAATATTATGGACAAGAAAGTTATTGAAGAAATAAACAAACTAAATGAGAAATACAAAGAAATTTTAACTCATAAAGTTAAAATAACTTTAGAGAATACAAGTTTTTGTCTTATTCAATAAGCCCCAAATACTTACATAGACTTAAAAATAAAACAAAAGATTGAATAAACAAAACCATATCAAAGAAATCTTTTCTCTAAGGAAAAAGAAGAATGTTTCTAGTATACCAGAAATACTGGATGAATTTAGAAATCACTTTCACAAGATTAACCATAACAACATTAACATGGAACCTAAAGATAAAATAAAGGAGTTTATAACCACAAACATGAATAAAAGCTTAATAAACAACAGATTAAACTATTGGACAAGAGTATTTCATATACAGAAGTTATTACACAAATAAATAAGCTTAAATGAAACAAAGCACCGGGTAATGATGGTATTATACCAGAGATATATAAAATCCTTTCTAAAACTACATATTCATTAATACATAAGGTTTTATTCTGGCCCAAACTGAGTTAATAACCCCTCCATCTTGGCAATATACATTTATTTCACCAATTTTAAAACCTAATAAAGATCCAACTAGATGTTCTTCATATCGACCCATCTCATTACTTAATGTTGATTATAAAATGTTTATGAGTATTTTTGCTGATAGATTGAAGACAATTATCCCCGCCATTATAGACATAGATCAGACCGGCTTCATTGTAAATAGAAATACTTTTGATAATATAAGAAGAACTTTAACATTAATTGATTTTGCAAATAGGAAAAAGAAAGATTTAACACTTATTAGTCTTGATATAGGTTCAGCATTTGATTCAGTAAGTTGGGACTATCTGTTTACCTTACTGAAATACACAAATTTCTCTGATGCATTTGTAAATTTAATTGAGCATTTATACAAAGGAACGCTGGCTTATATTAAGGTAGGAACATATGTTTCACAAAAAATACCCATTCTTAAAGGTACAAAGCAAGGATGTCCACTTTCTCTACTATTATTCACTTTAGTAATGGAGCCTTGGGCTAATTTGATTAGAAACAGTACTGACATAGAGGGTTTTGAAATAGAAGAAAATACAACATCAAAATTCAACTTTTTGCAGATGATGTTCTAATTACATCAGCAGGATCTAATTCTTCTATGCAGTCTTTATTTGATAAAATGATGAATTTTAAAAGTATTTCTGGTTTAATATTCAATGAAGAAAAACTAAAATTCTACCTATATATACACGAAAAATACTCTCATTAGTGATTTTACTAAATATGTACCCAACTCAGGTCAGATAACTTATTTAGGTATAATACTATCTAAAGATATTAAATCTATTATATATAATAACTATAATACCTGTTTTCTTAATATACAAAATCTTTTAATACCTGGAATAATATGTTTTTACTATGGAGGAGAGACTTACAATTATTAAAATGATAATATTCCCCAAGATTTTATACTTAATACAATCAATAATACTTTCACCTACAAAAATAACTATCAAGAAACTGAATACACTAATGTTAAATTTCTTATGGGCACCTAATAGACCTAGGATTGCATTAAAGAAACATACTAATAGCTGGTCTCAAGGGGTATTTCTTTTCCAGACTTTAATTTATATATTATCTCTTCTATTATAAAAGTTATTACTTTATTAATAGATCGGTCATATGTCGCAAAATGGAAAGATTATTGGGAGCTAATTAGTATGCACTTCATGAAAATCTCCTTAACACATAAAAATATGATTATAAATAACTCCATGTTGTGGTTGCTAAAGGAATTTTGTACTTCACCTATTACACCTAAACATATGGTCTGTTACCCATTAAATATTATTATTAGCTATCGTAACTTTATATTCATGCACCCTAAGTATAGGGAATGGAATTTTATTGTATTCCCTATAATTTATACTCAGGGTATGCTTATGTCATCTACTTCTGAAGGAGCTCATTTAGCTATAGCTAATAATCTAAAGTACTGGTATCAGCTGATATCTGATAATAAAGTTAAAATCTAGATTTCTTAAAACAAGAATTTGATCTAAGAGAAACTTGCTGGTTAGAGGTTCAGATCTTTAGACAACATCTCATTGATATAATAGATCTAATGTCTATAACAGTTAAAGAATCTATTCCAAAACTGATTGATTACTTGATAATAAATTTACAGCATAAAGTTTCTGATAAAGGTAAACTTTCATATATACATAAAATTATCAGACAAGAAACTTTTTACAATGTAGATTCATACTGGAATTATTTCACCTCTATTAATGGGGACCCACCAACTCAACAAGATAAACAATATATATTGGAATCTGCTTATAGAACTACATCTTCCATTGTCTGGAGACTTTATACATGGAAATTTTTACATAGATCTTTTTATACACCTTTGATGATGAATAAAATTAATAATAAAGATAATCTATGTAAGAGATGTAATGTAGAAATTAATGCTGACTGGGCTAATATGTTTTATGACTGTATGAAGTTGAAAGAATACTGGAAGTCAATTAATGAATTTTGCAGGCTCTTTTACAGATAATTTCATTATTTCTAAGTCTCTTATATTATTCAACACACCTGTACCTCAATGTGTTAAAAAGATTAAGCTTCCCTTGTTATGGTCTATCCTAGCAGTGGCTAGGAAAATAATAACTAGAAATTGGATTTCAGATACACCTCCTTCGTTCAATGAATTTAAAAATGTTATGAATATAATGTGTCATATGGAAATAAGCACAATTAGAATGAGAACAACTAGAAAAACATCACATTTTATTGTATGGGATAATTTACAAAATTTGTTAAAAAAATTCTAATTTCAATAGCACAGTATTTTAGTTTAATTAATTGATCTGATTGTAGTGGATGTCTTTGTAAATACTTTAGTTGTTTTGTTGAATATTATAATAATACCTATTTTAATTATTTGTATAAAATTGTTATGATATTTCTCTTATATGTTAAAACAATAAACTTATTTTGAAAAAAAAAAAAATCTTGGAATTCCATAATGTTCCCTTCCGACAGAATAATAATGTCATCCACAAACCTCCTACAGAGTTTTACCTTTTTGAAAGATGGATGGCTAAATAAATTGTGCTTTTCCCAATGAAATGCCACGAGGTTGGCGTAGGTGTTGGCTACTGGGGTACGCATAGCAACCCCCCATTTCTGTAAATAATAGTTATTACCAAACATGACAACATTATTCTCAAGAACTATGTCTAACAAATGACATATCAAAATCTGTTTATCAATGCTAAACTCAGTATCACTGTTGAGAACCTCTCTTATTGCCTGCACACCATATTCATTCGGTATTGTGGTGAACAGATTTTTTAACATCTAAAGATACTAATATATATTTTTGAGCTGAAAAATCTATTTGAATAATTGTATAATACGTTGGTTCTAATCTGTGTATATAAGCAAGAATGTGAGCTCAGTAAAATAGATCTGAAGAAGCTTACTTAGTACGTGAAAGCGCTCAACTGTTTGTTGGTTTCGTTAAATAAAGGTGTTATTCCAGCATTGGTGATAAGTTCTGCAGTGTTTTTACTATAATGAGGGACATGTTCAATCCAGAAATATCACAGAGCATGTGTTTGGGCTGCTGAAGTCACAGTTCAAATGGCCAGATAATTCTGGGGAGCCCTGTGGTACAATCCACATACATGTACTGAAATATTCACTGTATTTGCCATGATACACAACATCATCCTGAGAAAACAGGTTCAGCGGGATCAACAATGTGAAGCAGCACACATCCCTCCACCAATGGCAAGGTCACCAAAGCCTCACGTAGGTGAGGAATCAGAGGGGGAACCAGTTGCTGCTGTGGGCGTAAGCAAACATAGGCATGCTCAATATGCCCTCACATTGGCTAAGCTGCAACACATTGCACACTCATTCACCACCTAAGGGGCTAAACTTTTCCTCCTAAGCACATACATATAGTAACATTGATGCCAGGCAATGCCCACAACCTTTACTTACCCATGTAATGGCTGTGTACTCCTAGCATCAGACAGAGTTAGCTCTGAAATAAAACTGTAGCAACTGCCAGATCTACAAGGTAAGTGTTGAACCTAAAGTGTGTTGTTTAACAATATGAATGAATGGCATGTCCTTTCACGTTGTTACTTGGTAATGTCAGCAACTAAAAGGTAGGTAATTTGTTCAGAAATGACTTTAACATGTGACAGCAGAGACTTTGGTGACTTATATGTGTCCATTATTAAGTAGTATACCTCTGGCATCACATATGTACACAGTTATACCTCTCAAAAGTAGTGATGGCCACCAAATGCCCTCACTTTAGCACTATACTTTTGTATTGGAAAATCATTAAAGAGAAAAGTTAGAAATTATTGAGACACATTTCATTTTCAGACTTCACAACCCTCACAAGATCATTAATAATATTGATGCAAAAAATATTTGATTCTATTTACTGTCTAACTTTTTAAGACCAAAATACATCAAAGGTACAATTACCAAATCAACATCACAAATACAGATATACTAAGCACTAAGTCAGCTATGCACCCTGAGCATCAGACACAAATGTTATGTATCCCAGAATCCATAACATAGAAAACAGGGATATGGTACCGTCATCATTACTTGCACAGGGTGTTGTGTTGGGGGGCAGGAAGCCAAGGCTGACACAAAAGCTTGGTGGCTGTGTCTGAGTAAGAAAGAGAAGCAGGCAGACAGTTGGATAAAGTAACAAATGGCAGTGAGACAAAATGAGCTTTACGCTTTATGGCTGAACTGTGTAACTGTTGTGTGTGTATCAGTATGGGTCATCCAGGTTAAATTGGTGTGTGAATGTCTGCATGATCCCAGCCAAGCTCTGTGCTAGCCATATGTCTTGGTATGTTGGACAGGTGTGAGCTGTGCATTGTAGAAGTGACAGTTCATCCTTATTGTATCCAGACATGAGAATCGGCTCTGCCAGGAGTTGCACTGGCACATGACGCTCATTGTCAGATGCCCTGCTGCTACCCAAACATTACTGATGTCTACTGGATGAGATCCACTCATGAGAATGCCCAGGACCACAAACTCATGGACTGCCACATCTAGGTGTGGATGCCTCAAACACTGATGGAGCAGTGGAAGTAGTGCCACTATGGGACCATGATCAGGCATGGCAGTGATAGCTAGCAGCAGATGAAATAGCTGACCTACACCCATGAGGTTGCAGTCCCCCTCCCAGAAGATATTCCATCACAGACACCACTCGTTCTATGTCATTCAGCTGATCCATTTAATCAGCAACACAGTGGAGGCAGTCACACATGTCAGCCTGTGCCACATCTACAAGCCTAATCATTTATCTGGAGGACCTATGGGAATGTGCCTGTGTCTCCATGATGGCCCTAAACATATGCGGAGCAGCAGAGGAAGACACATCTGGATCAGATGAAGGATGAACAGCAGGCCTCCTGCAAGCACCCCTAACAACCCTCCTATGTGTCATCTAGCCCCCAATCTGGTTATGTGCATATTCAATGGGGACTGAAGCTGCAGTAACCACATTTCCCTGATCGAGTGTCTCACCCTCCATCTGTCCAATATCTGAGTGGTCATTGGAATGGGTTGGCATAGGCCTACTGGTTGTGTGCAATCTAATTACAGGAGATGGCTGAATGTCAACCTCTATGTCAGTTTCAACCTCTGCACCCCCCCCAACAGTGCATCTGTTTGGCCACCCTCATCATCAGAGTCTGCCGATACTCTGACATCAGGTAGTAGGAGTCCTACACTTTCACTGTCAGGATCACCTGTGCTAATGAGCAACAAACACAGGAACAAAATTTATAGCTACACTACTAAAATCAAATGTATGCTAACAAAGTAACAGTGGTGGCACTACTACAGACAGTACAGCAATACACACAATAGTTCTGACACCCACATCAAACATATGAATAAAAGTTATATATTTCTTTGAACTACTCATCGCCACTGACAAAGAAGATATTTCGTTTACCATATGTGGTTAATGCTATGCTTTCCATGGACGATAGTCATGGGAGAAATTATGCAAAAGTTATAGACAACATCATCACAATTAACAGTAACAAAGGAGGTTAAAACTTTCTTCCTTTTATATGTACATTAAATGTACTTTTAACAAGAACTTGGATGACACATCCAAACTAAGCCCATGTGTAATCAATCAGAATGTGTTGTTAACTGTAGCAATGTTAAAATCCCTCCCCCACACAACTAATTTATTGTTAAACAGAACTAAGGTATTGCTGTCAATATTTTACTATACAAAAGTATTTAACAATTGAGATATTTAAGCCTAGCTGGAAGCTCCTCCTGGAACATAGGCATTGTCCATGAAACAGTGGTGCCAATTTCAAGGACATAGTATTTTGCACTTTCCTGAGAGCTGTTTGGATCTCTGACACTATACAGGAACTCTTTGTTTGCTGTTAGTGGTGGCTCTGTAGCAGGCTCCCTCCAGTACCCATCCTATCACAGGCCACTGCAACTTCTCTCCTAAGTGCAGAAGAGATCATGTTAGTGGTATGTGGCACACCTGATCATATGTCTTCTTGTGGCTGCCTACTGCAATCACTTAAGCAGCAATCTGTTGCCTAATTTGCATTCTGACTGACATATCTCCATGTCCCCTCTCAAGCAGATAGGCACCATGTCACCTAAAAGCTTCCACAATGACTTGATTCTCAGGGTCATTGAAGGGGGACATTGAAGACTGAGATGCCTGGATGCCATAGTCCTAGGTGACCTAAAACAAAAAAGGAGGATTATGCACATAAGTATCACATAACTAAAAAAAACCCTGTTTCCAGATAAAACAGAAAAGGCAGCATTTCACTATTACCCACTGGAGAACCATAAAACATCAAGCTATTCAAATATGAAAAACATGAATTTGGTTGTTTTAACATATTACATTAAAACACAAAGCAAAACTGGAATCTAAACAAAGGAGAGTAACAATAGCAACACATCCTTGTTTGTGCCAAAACAGAAATGCATCTTTGATCCCCCACGCCAAAAGAGCAGGCAAATTACATGTTTTGCTAACAAACCATTAGTGAAATGCTAAAAGTGCTATCAAATGAACTGTCTCCAAAACATGCCTACAGATTTAACACAGAACATTCCACCTTAAGTTATTGCCACTCATGTATACCTGACAAACATGCCCATGCCATCAGTAGACTTCTAAGCAATGTATACAGATAAAAGTAGCATTTGCTAATGTATATATATATATATATATATATATATATATATATATATATATATATATATATACACACACACACACACACACACACACACACATATATATATATATATATATATATATATATATATATATATAAACATATTTTCTTAATGACATTTCAGTATATGCAGTATATAGCTGAAAAATGTAAGCATACCTGTCCAGATATGTCTCATAGTAATAGCCTCTTCTGTGTTCTCCACAAAAACAAGTCTCCTCACCTTCAGGTTCCCTAGCTACACAGTTGCCTTTTTATGGTATAAATTCAGGGCTGTGAGCCCAGTGAAAATGCAATGAGGTGTGAACTCATTAGAATCGCTGAATCCCAAATACTTGGCTCCATGTATCTGATGTAAAACATAGTGCAGGTAGTCCCTCAGTGTTTGTTGCTAATGTGTTGCAATTGTGAATGATTACTGTTAGTAAGAAGGAAAACAGAACAACAATGCAGAATGGCATATGTCTATCAAGTGTGTAGGTTAGACTTACAATGTGCAGAAGTAATTTTATCAATGTTTGAAATGCAAGTAAGCAGCGTACAGTTCACAATTTATATTCATTAACATCCAAACTCCCCTTTATTTGTTAACAGCTATATATTATTGTTATTTCATCTCCTCACACATTTCAAGGACAATTATATAGAATTTCTTACAGACTGTGTGTCTCAGATTACTGGTCAGACAAGACAAGCATGAACAACAAACACAGAGAGATAAGACACAGCTGCATTTTTACAAGCAATAGTCATATGGTTAGGTGATCACTCAGTGTACTACATCCAAAATGAGTACATGTACAAATAACTGTCATATGCTTTGTTAGTACTGTGGAGGATGTCACATATGGTTGTATGCAGAATGATTTCAGTTCCCTGCTGCAAAGCTGGTTGTGTGGCAATGAGGGATCAGACACACTTATTGTGTTCTGAAGGTTCATTGGAGTGAGAGATCAAATCCAGACCTATGGAAAATATTTCATGTGTACTAACAAACATTTTGTAGTGTTTATTCATAGATTGCATTTCTTCATTTCAACTACTTTTCCTTTTTTTATTTTATTTTTTGTCAGTGTTTGTGCAGTGCACAGCTTAAAGCAAACAAGGGAAATGGAGAAACACAATGACTGTCAGGTTTAGCTGTGCTTATATTGTTTGTGTGATGCTTAGCAGTGTGCATACCCAGACTAGTAGCCCACACAGGAAGCAGACAGAACACTTGCAGACAGGGTGTCTGTAAAACTCTAAAGTTCAAAAATTATACATTGTTGCAATTCTTGCTTTCCATTGCACAAAACTATTAAGCAACATTGCACAGAGGTTAGCAAGGCCCAGTAACACCTGCAGCCATCGAACATTTGCACAATAACTGAAAATAGATACATTCAATTAATTCTGTGGGGCACGGACAAACATGCTAAGTGGTGTTGCATGGCAGTTAACATACAAAACTTAAGAATGAATAGGAAATTATGGAACTGTCATAAGTACTCCTGTGGTAGTAGGTGTAAGTGTAGGACTGGAATACACATGTTCCTGGGTTCTAGTACAGGATATAATAGTCCAGTTTATAGGAATGAACTGAAATATGTACAAGTGTTATTTCAACAGTCTTGTGGCAACAGGTGTAAATGAAGGGCTACTATACAAGTGGTCCTGGGTTCTAATACAGAAGATTTCAGACATTTTTTCTGTTGTTCCATTTCCTATTATATTCACTGTCACTTATAACACTTTAGATAGTGGAGTGGATTTGAATTATATGTATGAGGGCTAAGACACCCTTATTGTGTTTTCAGAGATATGACTGAGGGTATGCTGTCTACTATATTTCTGTAAGTATAATTCTGATATCTGGACTTGAATGGCCTTCACAATTAAATAAGACACCTATGCAACTGGATCTATATGCAAAAACCTTGTCAAGTCACACACATAGATGTGTAACACCTCAAACTGATAGCTGTATTTATGAATGATTCATGACTATGTCTGAGCAGCACTTCTTCTGTGGCAAAGATGGAAAATCACCACTTTGGAAGAAAATGCTTTGTCCCTTATGCCTAGTTTTGAATCCCATACCTTAAAAATCAATGTTATCAGTGTATAAAGACAAAAGAAAATGGGTCAGGTTATGAAATTAATGACCCAGTGCATGTCTGTAAACTTAACTCACCTAACAGTTACCTTCCAATTTTCAAAATATATTTCAAATCAAAATCAGCAGACACCCTCAAACTAAGGCCAAGTATCATATTAACCTTCCAGTTTAAACTATTTATGTCCTCCCTGCTTGGCATTGCTGTTCTCCACTTAGCATTGCACAAACACAGTTGACATTGGTGCTTAGGTTTGTGCACTACCAGCAAACATGATAATAGGAATTGCTGGGAAATAATTAGTTGCCATTGCTCTAGTTCTGGTATTAGACATGCCAGTTTAGGGCACAGAAATGCGGTGTTCAGGATCCCAGCATATTTATTTTTTCTGCTGGTAAAGTCCTTTAGCTAAAGGCTTCTGCAGGGGGCGCTATTCTGGCTCAAAGTACAAGTCTGAGTCTTAGAGTAGTTTGGCTCAGGCTGTATCCAGTGACTATACTGGAGAACAATGTAGGCACCATTTTTATGATCTACAAAGGCTTCAGAGGAGTACCCTCATCCTGTGGTTAACTGAGTTTCAAACTGATGGCATCCCACAGCTGTGTAAGTATGGTAATAAATGTGTATGATTAATACATAGAAAGTTAATATGGGCAAGAATGGTGTTTATAATGCTCCTCTGGTCTTTGCTGTTCTTTCCACAGCTAATGCTGAAATAGAGTTTAACCACCAAGCTCATGCTGATCAAATGGAGAGACTGCAGCAGCAGTTTCAACTTAGATATTGTACAAGGCATTATTCAGTCAAGGTTATTAAGCAGAAGCCTGAATTTGAAGTTGTTTGGAGACAAAGTATCTATGCTAGTAATGACATATTTTCTTTACACAGGAAAAGAACTTTTATGTCACCCCCCCAAACACTTGGGTTTCTGTATTCGGAAAAATATGTAAAGGGCAGTTTAGAAATTTGTACAGTAAAAAGAATGTTTTTTCTGTCAATTGACCTATGATGAAAGAAAGATTTTAAATTCATTACAATGGATAAATGTTTAAGAATAATGACATTCAATAAAGGTGGGGAGTGGTTAAAATAAATAGTACTGACTATACTGCAAAAATGTTTCAGTAGCTATCAAATTAGGGTACATATAATAGAGTTTCACTCAATGAGACTAACATCACTTATGCCAAGGTTAGACATTTTGTTGATGTATATGGTTTTACAAGGGGAAATTGAACATGATCAATGGGAATACCTGAATGTAAACAAACCAAAATTGCGTCACTATTTGGTATTCCAAAATACACAAGTGTAGAACAGATCCCCCCCTGTTAAGACCAATTGTGTCAGTGAAAGGAACCAAAACTGAACCTCTGGCAATGTTTATAGATTTTAAATACAAAACAGTTTTGCAATCTGAAATATATATTTTAAAGGACTCATGGCATCTTTTAGAGAACTTTAACCTCTTGGAATTTGATGAGAATATTATATTTATTACAACTGATATGGTGGATTTTGATGTAATCCCTCACAACACAGGCATGAGGGGTTTCTGAGTTTCTATTTGGTCATTCTACTTTGACAACTCAAGAAGTACATTTAACATTGAATAAAAACTATATATATTTTTGAGGGGGAATACTAGCATGAAATTTCAGATGTTGCAATGGGGGCTGCACTCGCCCCCATATACACCAATATTGTTTTAGCTATGTGGGAGAAAAAGACAGTATTCACCAGTCTTTCACAGGTACGTATTATAGGTTCCTGGATGGCATGCTTATTTTGTGGAAAGGAAGCATTGAACAATGAGAATCCATTTATGTTTTATGGTAAAATTCTACTCCTTTCTTGAGGTTGACATACATAATTGGTTTGAATAGTATTAACTATCTTGATATTGGATTGATTGAGGACCTAGTAAATCAGTGTTTTGTTTCCACTAGTTTCTGCATAGTCTATAGCAGCAGAGAGACAAAAGAGTGATTTTGGAGTGATTAAGTATCATTTTTCTGCTTTTCTTGCTTTCTTAACTAATTCCGCCTAAAACGCCATTTTTTTGCGAATCTGTTATTTAAAAAGTTTGTTATTGCTACATATTGTATTTACTTGCTGCCTGCACTTGAATTAAGTCATTGTTGTGTTTAAATAATCTGTTTAACTGCTGTAGGCTACACATTAACGTGTGATAGCCTTTTCTATGTATTTAAAGTGCTGTTTTGATTGTATCTACTCTATTTCCTGAAAAATAATATATATATATATATATATATATATATATATATATATATATATATATATACACACACATGTTACCCACCTTTCTGAACTAGTATAGTCCAGTTTTCAGGTTATTGCTGAATCCAGGGCTGAGTTACACGTTTCTGTGTTGCCCAAACCTTACTTGTATAGAAGGAAGTTTCTCTGTTCACCTGTGAGAGGGGGTAGCTTTGAGCAGGCTATCTGTCCATGGAGGAGTGGTTTCAGCCCAGAAGTTAGTAGTTTATTGGCCATTTTGGGCTAATTTTGATTGTATCTGCTCTATTTTCTGAAAAAAAAGAAAATTATACTTTTTCATGCCTTTCTGAACTAGTATAGTCCAGTTTTCAGGTTATTGCTGAATCCAGGGCTGTGTTACAAGTTTCTGTGTTGCCCATACCTTACTTGGATAGAAGGAAGTTTCTCTGTTCACTTGTGAGAGAGGGGAGCTTTGAGCAGCCTATCTGTCCCTGGAGGAGTGGTTTCAGCCCAGAAGTTAGTAGTTTATCAGCCATTTTGGGCTAATTTCTATCTCTTTCACTTCCCTGCTATAAAAAATGCATTTGTGTGGTTTTGTGCACTGACACTGGGCAGTGCCGTTATCTAGAGTTAAACTATTCTCGGCTCCACGAAGTCTACTTTTCAATTTTTCCCTTGGAACTAGAGAAACCTTCAACTTTAGCACTCAAACCATTCATTTCACAGTCAAGCACTTGCTTAAAACTCATAGCAAGCACTAATTAACCCTAGCACGACCCCCCCTATACTGTCCAGAAGAACAAGGCTCTCTATTTGTCCCCACCAGCCAATCAGAAAAACAGCTTACTCTAGCTATTCAGCCATGTCCAAAGGGCAGTTTCCACTGTACTCTCCAGTCCAACTGGTGAATCTGGGCATTTTGAGGCAATGTTACAACTGCCTCATGTACACAGACAACCCTCTCCTCCTACCACCAAACACTAATATATGCGAGAGATGCAATTATACAGCCAAACTGGAGGCAAAGCTCTTTTAACCCAAGACTGGAACTGACAGTCAAAAGGAGAAGGGTAATACTTGCAACACACCACCAGTCTTACATAGACCTAATAAACCAACACTGTCAAATAACACACATGAATACATGAAAACATGCTTGGAGGCTCTAAATAAAAATCTACAAAAGCAACAGAGACCTCCAAAGCAGACATCCAAGCAACCTCCATACCCCATCACCAACCATGAAACACATACTTCACATAATCAGTGTGCCATGCAATCACAGCCCTTAACACAAAATAACATACCCAACACACTAGTAATAGGCGACTCTATAGTCAGGCACACTGATGTCCCACTAACTAGGCTGGACAAGGAGAAGGTTACAGTTAGCTGCCTGTTGGGTGCCAGGATCCGCCAAATAACACAAGAAGTCAGGTCACTCCAGAACAAGTAGAAATACAACTCTGTCATTGTCCATGTTGGTGTGAATGACCTGAGATGTACCTCCCTGGACTACATGGAAAGAGACATGGAAGAGCTCTCTGATCATGTAGCCCAGGCCGGTATGACTCTGACCCTGAGTAGCATCCTGCCCTCACCAAGAATGATGCTACAGTATAACGATAAAATGATCAATTTCAACAATTGCCTAAGTTTCTGGTGTCATTCAAAGGGGATCCAGTATCTGTCCACCTGGGATGACATGCTCAACAAGCCACTTTGCTTCACAGGTGATGGCTTGCACCTGTCACCCTTAGGCTTTAAAATACTGGCCAAGGCTCTTGCTGCCCCCATAGTGCCTTTTTTAGGCAAGGCTCAAAAGACAAACCCACCACCATAAATAGCACAAGTAACCAAAAATTGAGGGTAATGCTACTCAATGCCAGAAGTCTAAACCTCAAAATGCATGCACTCTAGGTACTCCTCTGTATGGAGAACATCAACATCTGTGCAGTAACAGAAACCTGGTTTAAGGCTCCTAAGAGCACCCCAGCACTACTAGGCTATAATTCATACCATACCTTTCGGCCACAGAACCAGGACCGAAACACAAAAGATGGGGGTGTATCCATATTCATCAAGGATACCCACACCTCCAGGTTAGTGGCGCAGCACAATGCATCAGAGATCATCCATGTACAACTAACAATGGGCAAAAATGCAATCCAAATTGTAGCTTGGTACAGATCAACCACCATGGCCCAGGACCCCCATTCCGCATTTCTGGAGACACTGGGAAATATGAAGGTCCCACCAAACACCCTAATACTGGGAGATTTCAATTACCCAAACATAAACTGGGTGAAATACTCAAGTACTAACTCCCTTGCCCAATACTTCCTGGAATTTATAAACTTGAATGCCCTGGATCAACTGGTCAACACCCCAACCAGAGGGAACAACATATTGGACCTGGTCATCACCAACATGGGTGACCGGTGTTTCACACCGGAGGTCAACGCCTTACTGGTTAGATCAGACCATAGACTAATCACTCTGGATATCCACATTCCGTCCCCACCCCCAATCAAGAAAACCACCATGAAAAACTTTTCAAAAGCAAACTTCACGTTTCTTAAGACCGAGGTGGAAAGGTTCACAGCCCCCATGCTAAAGGACAATGCTGTCCAAGCTGCTGAAACCTTTACAAAGGCACTCTATGAGCATCTGCAGGAATGCATGGATTGTGCTATCCCAAGTAAAACCAAGATTCACTACTCCAAGAAAAAGAAACCAGTTTGGTGGACCCCTGCCATAAACAAGCTATACAACAGAAGGAGGAAACTAGTACAGAAAACAGTAAAATCCCAAGAAGGAAAGACATCCCTGATCAGTATCAGCAAAAAACTATAATCCTTCATTAAATCATCCAAGGCTTGTTTCGAAAGAAACATTGCCAGTGACTCCAAAGATAACCACAAAGCGTTCTTTATCTATGCCAAGAACCTAAATGGAAACTCTCAGATCTGCTCTGAGTTAGTGCAGAATGGCACAAAATACACTGATCCGACTGATATTGCCAACCTTCTGGCAGACAGGTTTAGTGCAAATTTCACCCCCCCTCACACCCCTTAAAGGGGCCATGACCATACCAGAAGAATGTAGGGCCCTGTCAATCACCAACACACAGGTTAAAACAGTCCTATCCAAAGTCAAAAACACAGCTTCAATGGGACCGGATGGTGTCCTAGGCTGTGTCTTACAAGAGCTCCAAAATTAACTAACCCCTCACCTAAACACACTGTTCAACCTCAGCCTCTCTATAGGCTACATACCCACAGAGTGGCACACAGCAACAGTTATCCCGCTCCACAAATGTGGAGCCACAACAGACCCTGAAACTATCACCCTATAAGCCTGATTAGCCTGGTCTGCAAGGCGATGGAACACATCATCATGTAAGTCATTAACAGAGACATTGGGAACCTCCAAACCTTGGGCCCTACCCAGTTTGGCTTTATTAAGGGCAGATCATGCCTACTAAACATAGTGGACTTTTTGGGATGTACCTTACAAGACACCTGCAGCAGCTGGAAAGACCTTAAAAGTACCTCACCAAGAGGATTACTGGCCTCAAACAGATGCCCTATGCAGCCCGACTCAAGAAACTCCAGCAGTACTCGGTTGCATAACGCTTACTCAGAGGTGATCTCTGCCTGACATACAAGGCCATGTTCAACTCAGAATTGATGGACATGCCCCACCTAAAAAATAAACAAATCCCAGAGAGCCACATACTCTAGAGATATAAACCTCACCACAATGATAAATTGGACAGGCTGGAGGGATAGATTCCTATCCCATAGACTCCTCATGCTTTGGAACAGGATTCCAATATACATCAAACAGAGCCCCTCAAAAACACTCTTCAAGAGAAACCTTGACGGGTGGATGGGAAACAGAAAATTTACCCCGGGGATCACTGCAGTGGCTCTGCTGGACAGTAGCACAGGGGAACTAATGGCTCTGCTGGACAGAGGCACAGGGAACTAATCTAAGGGGGTGGCGAAAGCCAACACATTCTGGCTGGGCTTATAAATGCCCTTGGGCAGATAGCTAGTACTTACCTATGAACCGCTATATATAGAAAGAAGGTGTTTTCAAATACATATCTCCATTTTGACAGCTGTCACCCTTTCCAACAAAAGAAGTCAGTAGTAAAAGGACAAATAGTGAGGCTTTCCTGTTTAATTTCTGATGACAGTACTTTTGAAAAAGAGATACATCAATTAATTGCAATGTTCACTGAACGTGGATACCCCATCTATTTACTTAGAAACATTTGAGCTGAGGTGGAACATCAGCATCATGGCAGATTTTCACCTATTTGAAGAGTTAAATTGAGCATTATAAATTATATAGGGGATACAACTGCAGGTAAGATAAGCAAGGGTATGGTTGATTCATCCACCCATTTTTTTCTATGCTGTTCAGCAAATATGTTTTTGGTTATATTAATATAGTGTGGCTGAATTGGGACATTGTTTTCTGAAGAGATAAAAAGATTCTAGAAACTGCCCTATTGATAGTGTATTCTAAAGGAAAGAACATTAAGACTCTGTTAGTTAGCCACTAGTGATTTGAAATCAACGGTGGGTAATGGTTCCTTACATAAATGTGGCACTTATAAAATGTACAGATATATAAATGAGGGTCCATACAATGTAGATGAAAATTTTGATAGAACTATTCCCTGTCCGGTAAGATGTAACTGCAACACCACATAGTACACTTGGCTACCTACAGCTCTTGTGATGCTTTTTATATAGGGAAAACGATAAGAAAATTTAAGAACAGGATCCATGAACACATGTATAATATAACAAAGGTAAACCAGCAATACCTTATTTAGACACACATTGGATTGCCCTAAATACAAAAAAAAAATCTTGCTTTTTATTATAGACGGTATAATTGTGACAAACTTTATTGGGGATATAGACAAACAACTTGAGTTTAAGGAATTAACTTGGCAACTCACACTTAATGCAGGTGCTGATGCTCCAGGCATTAATGAAACAGTTTCTCTTTCTAACATTTTAAAGATGAAAGCATATTTGTTGTGATTTTTACCATAATGTTAACACATTTTTTTAGTGTTAAATATTGTATGTGATTGATTTAACTGTATTTCATTATCTAGTCTATCTAAAACAATTATAACTTTCAGGACTGGTTCTTTAAGAAATTGCACTTGGAAGTTAAGTGGCATCATCATTTATTCCTCTATGTTTAATGTGATTGATCCCAGATGTGCTGGGCATCAGTGCTGGAGTCAGTGGAGTGGGGGCAGGCTGAAGAGTGAATGGACAGTAAACAGCACTAATACATGCTAATATTGACTTTGAAAAGCACCGGGTCAAACAATGGGTTTGTGCAACAGTTGGCAAAGTGTTTTGCACATGTAAAATACATTACTTTCCCTGTTTGTAGGTAGGTAAGCAGTATGAAAATACAGGGCTCATTGCTAAAATTCTAAGAGTTAGTACTACTACATGTATGAAACACACCTGCTGCTTAGCTCACTCTGGGGCAGCAGGTCCAAATGCATTGACACATTTCTTTTTGAACCCAGATGATACTGTCTTCCAATCCAGGTGTATCTAACACAATGAAATAAGCAGTGATAATGTAATAACATTATTCTTTATAGTACATTCAGTATATGTTACTGTGTTAACTAACTCACCTGGATTAATTACCATTGTGCATAGGTATCCATAGCTGCTCACCATCACTTGGCATTGGCACTCAATGTCAAACTCTATGCAAATATAGAGGCCAAAATGTAAAGGGATCCGTTACTTTTTCTGGTACCTACGTGAGTTGTGTGTGATTCTATTTTTTGAACAGATTGTAGGTTTTAAAGTGATATAGATAGGAAAGTGGTGAAACTGGGAGCAAGCAGGGAGAAGTACAAAGGGAAAGCAATACAGGAATGTGCAGGATGGAGGTAGGAAAGAATCATAGCCATCTTTTCTTCAGCAGTGCAAACTTGAAATATGTGCAGAATATTAGCTGAATTTGGACTGTCACCTCCAGAAACAGGGGTGACATAATCATGTTGTATAGCCGATTGGACCGAATCATGTACTGTATGTCAAGAAGATGTGTGTGAAATGGAGAGCTATGTATGGAACTGCTTGTTATAGAATGATATCACATCCGGTGACCTGACTCTGGTACAGAACACACTCATAGGTTCATAGGTTTATACTAGGCTATCTGCCCCAAGGCATTTATATTATATGAAAAAATACTGTGCCCATTAGTTTGTTGTGCCTCTGTCCAGCAGTGACAGATGATTCTAAACCTACGATCTCCCATCCACAGGTCAAGATTTCTCTTGAACAGAGCCAGCGAGGTGCTCTGCCTCACATGGACCGGGACTCTATTCCACAGCATAGGGAGTCTCTGAGTGATAAATCTATCCCTCCAGCACGTCCTATTTATATCCGTGCTAAGGTTTAAGTCACTTGCTCTAGTGGTTTTGGTGGATTTGAATTTTTTGAGGTGGAGCATGTCCATTAATTTGGACATGGCCTTGTATGTCAGGCACATGTCACCTCTGAGAAACTGAATAGAGCTGTAGTTTCTTCAATCTGGCAGCATATGACAGATTTTGATCCTTTTGGTGAGGAACTTTTGGGGTCTCTCCAATTGCTGCAGATGTCGGGTGAGATACATCCCGAATGGGGCATTGTACTCGATCATTGGTCTGATAAGTGAAGAGTACAGGGGAACAATGACCTCACTAGATCTGGATGTGAATCCCTTCATGATCAGGTGGGCAATGTAGAAGGTCTTTCTAACCACTTTAGCAACGTGAGTGTCAAAAGAAAGGCCACTGTCAACCTGGGTCCCCAGGTCCCTGATAACCTCTTCTGTGCTTAGTGAATTGCCACCTATATGGTAGCTTGGGGACTATACATTTTTTGGCATTTAACTTCAGGCCATGGTTCTGGCACCAGCTATCTGTTTCCGTGAGTCCCTTCTGAAGGATATCTGTGTCCGATGCACTTTCCACTATGGCGCCCAGTTTGCAGTCGTCTGCAAACTTTGTCAGCCAAAGTCTTCCCATGTTGGCCTGTACTTCTGAGAAGTAGATGCCGAACAATAGGGGGCCAAGGACCGAGCCCTGTGGGACACCACTTGTGACCGGCTTGGAATCTGACATAGCGCCAGCAACTCTAAGCCTGTGGGTTCTGTCCTTAAGCCAGTTTGCAACCCATCTTGTGACATATGGGTTTACATTTAAGCTGGTAAGTTTTCGCCTTTGCAAGGTCAAGGTAGGCTGTATGGACTGCCTTTCCTCATCAATGGCCTTGGTGACTGTTTCAAGAAGTCGACCAAGTTCAAAAGGCATGATCTTCCCTTAGCCAAACTGGGTCGGGTCCAATGTCTGCAAGTCCCTATATCTTTGTTTATGAGCTCCATTATGATCCTCTCCATAGCTTTGCAGACTAGACTTGTTGCTTATGGGGTAATTACCAGGGTCTGTAGAGGCACTGCCTTTGTGGAGTGGGACCACAGTTGCCGACGCCACTCCTTGGGCACGATCCTGTGGTAAGGCTGAGATTAAACAGCTGCCTTATGTGCGGGTTTAATTCCTCATTTAGGTAGCACACAGCCAGGACACCATCCGGTCCCATTGATGCTGTGTTTTTAGCTTTAGAGAGAGCAGCTTTCACCTGCATTTGAGATGTCTGGGAGGCTACACTGCTGGGATAGTTATCTCAGAGGGGGTGAAGTTTGCACTGAACCTGTCTGCCAGTATGTTGGCAATGTCTGTGGGTTCAGTGATTTTTGTATCATTTTGGACTAATTCTGAGCATATCTGGGAGTTTCCACCCAGGTTCCTAACATAGCTGAAAAAGGCCTTATGATTGTCCTGTGAATCCATGGCAATTTTTCTCTCAAAATTGGCCTTAGTTGATTTTATGAGTGCTCGTATTTTTTTACTAATAATGATCAGGGGTGACTTCCCTTTTATGGATTTTGTTCTATCATGTAATAGCTTTCTCCTCTTAATGTAAAGTTTGTTAATGGCCGGGGTCCACCAGACTGGATATTTGCCCTTTGTGGAAAGAGTCTTGGTTTTATTTGGGATTACCTGATCCATGCAGTCCTGGAGGTGTTCATAGAAGGCATTTGTAAGGGGGTTGTGGTTTCCACTGGCTCAGGGGCCTTGAAGGATACCACACCAGTCTTGAGTAGTGTGAAGTTTGCTTTAGAAGTTCTTCACTGTGGTCTTTTTTGTTTGGGGTGGGGGCGGGATGTGGATTTCCAGTGAGATTAGTTTATGATCAGATCTCACCAATGAGGGATATACTTCCAGTGTGGAGCATTTTGTCCCCATGTTTGTGATAATAAGATCTAGTATATTTCACTCCAGTGACTAGCTGTTCCATGGCATTTGAATTTATGAACTCCAGGAACTGTTGGGCTAGAAAGTTAGGGCTTGAGTAATGTTCCCAGTCTATATTCGGGTAGTTGAAGTCACCCAATATGATGGTGTTTGGAGATACATTTATACCCTCCAGTGTCTTCAGGAAGGCTGTGTGGGGTTCCTGAGTTTGAGAGGGTGGCCTGTAGCATGCTACAATTTGTAGAGCAGTTTTGCCTATGGTTAGTTGCACCTGGATGGTTTCGAAAGCCGTGCATTGCCACCAACCTGGAGGTGTGGGTATCCTTTATGAATATGGATACACCCATGATATGAGGTAAAACCTAATAGTGCCAGGGTGCTCTCAGGAGCCTTGAACCAGGTTTCAGTTACAGCACAGACATTGATGTTCTCCATACTGAGAAGGGCCTTGAGTGCGTGCATTTTGAGATTTAGACTTCTGGCATTGAGCAGCATTACCCTCAGTTTCTTCCCATTTTTGTTTTCTAGGGTGGTAGGTTTAGAATTTGAGCCTTGCCTAAAAGGCACTATGGGGTGGCAAGAGCCTTAGCCAATATCCGGAATCCCAGGGGTGACAGGTGCAAGCTGGCGTGGCTTGTCAAGCATGTCATCCCAGGCAGACAGACACTGGATCCCCTTTGAATGACACCAGACATTAAGCCAATTGTTAAAGCTGATCATCTTGTCTCTATATTGTGGCATCATTCTTGGTGAAGGAAGGATACTGCTCAGGGTTAGGGTCATACCTGCCTGGGCTACATAATCAGAGAGCTCCTCTATGTCTCTTTTCATGTAGTCCAGGGCCTCAGGTCTCACACCAGCATGGACAATAACTGTGTCATATTTGTACTTGCCGTGGAGTGACCAGTGCTTGTGTTATGTGGTAGATTCAGGCAGCTTACTGTGACCCTCTCCTTGTTCAGCCTGGTGAGTGGGACGTCAGTGTGTCTGACTATGGAGTCACCTATGACAAGTATGTTTGGAGTTGTATTTGGCCTTAAGGGCTGTGACTGCTTTGCACACTGCTTTTGTGGTTTATGTGTTGCTTGTGGGGTGTCTTGAGGTAGCAGTTGTTTGGGTGTCTGCTTTGGAGGCCTCTGCTGTTTAGGTAAATTTTTACTCAGAGCCTCCGAGTATGTCTTTGTGTGTTTATGTGTTTGATTCAGTGGTGTGGTAGCATTATGTGAGACTGGTCTTGTGGTGTGTGTAGTTGCCTTTTCCTCCTGTCTGGTCTTGCCAGTCCTGAGTTGAGAGAGTTCAGCCTCCAGTTTGGCTAAATAGCTGCATCTGTGTTATGTGGGAGGAGGAGAGGGTTGTCTGTGTACATGAGGCAGTTATAACATTGCCTCAAGATTCCCAGATTCACCAGCTGGACCGGAGAGCAGATTGACAACTGACGTTTGGACATGCTAGAATAATATTGGGAATTCCTTAATAATTGAAAAGAAGGGCCAGTGGGGAGTGAGGGTGTAGTGCTTTTAATTTTTAGTGCTGACTTATATAATTGCTTTAGTGAGCAAGTGCCAGGTAACTTGAGTGCAATGTGTTACAAGTAACTAAATGCAAAAATGACAAACAGTAACTTTCTTTCAAGTGAAACAAGGAAATAAGTACAGTAAGCAATGCAGATATCACTAGTGATCCACAGAAGCGCTGAGAAACCGCGTATTAGGTGGAATTAGCTTCCAGGGAAATAAGCAAACAAACAACAAGCATATAAACAAAGCTAGATTCAGCAGGCCTGGATCTAGTCTATGCTAGAGCAAACAAGGTGTACCAATTTCAGTAAGATACAGTTCAAATATTCAGGCACTATAAACCTTTAACCAGAAATTCCCAGCTCAGAAGGGCAGAGTCCAGCCTCTTCTCCCACAAGAGTGCAGACCACGAACCTTCTTAATGTAAAATAACTGGCCTGAAGCCCAAGTGCCTAAACCAGAACTAATACACTTGGACACTGGGCTCTCAATCAGCAGTTCCCAACTTAGAAGGATGAAAGCTACCTGTCCTGCCACCACAGTGCTTGCCACAAACCTTCCTAATGTAAAACAACTGGTCTGAAGCCCAAGTGCTTAATCCAAAAGACTTAGAATGATAGCTACACTTTAATCAAGTTACAACCAAGCAGTAATAAATACAATTGAATACTTTAGAGAATGTCTGGATTAGTGCTCAAGTTACACAAACAAAGCTAGATCCAGCAGGCCCGAATCCAGTCTATGCCACAGCAAACAAGGTGCACCAACTTCAGTAAGAAGCAGTTCAGATATGCATGCACTATCAGCCTTTAACCAGAAATTCCCAGCTCAGAAGGGCAGAGTCCAGCCTCTCTTCCCACATGAGTGCAGACCATGAACCCTCTTAATGTAAAATAACTGGCCTGAAAGCCCAAGTGTTTAAACCAGAATTAATACACTTTTAGAATAACAGACACTGAGCCCTCAATCAGCAGTTCCCAACCTAGAAGGATGTAAGCTACCTGTTCTGCCACAACAGTGCAGACCACAAACCCTCTCAGTGCAAAACAACTGGTCCGAAGCCCAAGTGTTTAAACCAAAAGGCTTAGAATGAGTTACACCAAGCAGTAATAAATACAATTGAGTATTTTTAAGATGATGCAAAAGTAAAATGAAGTAGGTAGAAACACAAGTAAAGTAAAAGCAGATGAAATTTTTTTTTTTTTTTTTTTTAATCTGAACAAGTGCTGAGATCAAAGAAACAGATTTGAGTGCTGAAACTAGAAAACTGGCTAGTTATAAGAAAAAAAACAAGCTAGAAGGCTTCCCTCAAACACAGAAGGGCGTTGTACACAGTAGGAGTGCCTGAAATCAGAATATGATCTCACTGCACTCAGTTGAGTGAGCAAATGAGATGAGCCCAGAGGCAGGCAGAGGGGCGGGCAGTTTCAAGGCCACTAAGATTAACACCAAAACAAAAACAGGGAGGGTGGGTGGGAATAACTGAAGAGCAGAAAAACTGCCAGTTCAGTTAAATATTCCTTCAACACAGTTTAAATCAAATTAAATACTGTATTTTTTTTTTTAAAGTGCAGATAAAGGTACTTAAATTCTCTTATACGTCCAGTTGAATATAACCAAGTTCTTAGCCGGCCAAAGCTGAGGTTTTTAAGCAGAAAATATTTCACAATGTACCACTTAACTAGGCAAGGACAGGAAATCAAAGAATGTGGCTACCCCACACCTGTAATTACTAGCAAATAACAAAATTCAGCAAACACTAGCTTCTGTTCAAGTTACTAAAGAGCACAAAAACTGCCATTTCAGTTAAATATTCCTTCAACACAGTTTAAATCAAATTAAATACTGTATTTTTTTTTAAAAGTGCAGATAAAGGTACTTAAATTCTCTTATACGTCCAGTTGAATATAACCAAGATCTTAGCCGGCCAAAGCTGACGTTTTTAAGCAGAAAATATTTCACAATGCACCACTTAACTAGGCAAGGACAGGAAATCAAAGAATGTGGCTACCCCCACACCTGTAATTACTAGCAAATAACAAAATTCAGCAAACACTAGCTTCTGTTCAAGTTACTAAAGAGCAGAAAAACTGCCAGTTCAGTTAAATATTCCTTCAACACAGTTTAAATCAAATTAAATACTGTATTTTTTTTTTAAAAAGTGCAGATAAAGGTATTAAATTCTCTTATACGTCCAGTTGAATATAACCAAGTTCTTAGCCGGCCAAAGCTGAGGTTTTTAAGCAGAAAATATTTCACAATGCACCACTTAACTAGGCAAGGACAGGAAATCAAAGAATGTGGCTACCCCCACACCTGTAATTACTAGCAAATAACAAAATTCAGCAAACACTAGCTTCTGTTCAAGTTACTAAAGAGCAGAAAAACTGCCAGTTCAGTTAAATATTCCTTCAACACAGTTTATATCAAATTAAATACTGTATTTTTTTAAAGTGCAGATAAAGGTACTTAAATTCTGTTATACGTCCAGTTGAATATAATAATGAATTTTTATTGGTTGGCTTAAACCACATGAGAGTATATTATGTGTTTTGAGATATTTTATGGTTGTCTGATGAAGTCTTATATGCTTTTGGAGACGAAAACGCACACTGTGTATTTTAAAAGCGTTTACGTTTTCTGTGGTTTGTTTCTTTGCATTTTTCAATAAAGCGATCTGGTTTATCAGCTGGTGGACTGCTTCCGTGACTTTGGACTTTCCAGTTGAATATAACCAAGTTCTTAGCTGGCCAAAGCTGAGGTTTTTAAGCAGAAAATATTTCACAATGCACCACTTAACTAGGCAAGGACAGGAAATCAAAGAATGTGGCTACCCCCACACCTGTAATTACTAGCAAATAACAAAATTCAGCAAACACTAGCTTCTGTTCAAGTTACTAAAGAGCAGAAAAACTGCCAGTTCAGTTAAATATTCCTTCAACACTGTTTAAATCAAATTAAATACTGTATTTTTATTTTTTTTTTTAAAGTGCAGATAAAGGTACTTAAATTCTCTTATACGTCCAGTTGAATATAACCAAGTTCTAAGCTGAGGTTTTTAAGCAGAAAATATTTCACAATGCACCACTTAACTAGGCAAGGACAGGAAATCAAAGAATGTGGCTACCCCCAGACCTGTAATTACTAGCAAATAACAAAATTCAGCAAACACTAGCTTCTGTTCAAGTTACTAAAGAGCAGAAAAACTGCCAGTTCAGTTAAATATTCCTTCAACACAGTTTAAATCAAATTAAATACTGTATTTTTTTTTTTTTTTTAAAAGTGCAGATAAAGGTACTTAAATTCTCTTATACGTCCAGTTGAATATAACCAAGTTCTTAGCTGGCCAAAGCTGAGGTTTTTAAGCAGAAAATATTTCACAATGCACCACTTAACTAGGCAAGGACAGGAAATCAAAGAATGTGGCTACCCCTACACCTGTAATTACTAGCAAATAACAAAATTCAGCAAACACTAGCTTCTGTTCAAGTTACTAAAGAGCAGAAAAACTGCCAGTTCAGTTAAATATTCCTTCAACACAGTTTAAATCAAATTAAATACTGTATTTTTTTTTTAAAGTGCAGATAAAGGTACTTAAATTCTCTTATACGTCCAGTTGAATATAACCAAGTTGTTAGCTGGCCAAAGCTGAGGTTTTTAAGCAGAAAATATTTCACAATGCACCACTTAACTAGGCAAGGACAGGAAATCAAAGAATGTGGCTACCCCCACACCTGTAATTACTAGCAAATAACAAAATTCAGCAAACACTAGCTTCTGTTCAAGTTACTAAAGAGCAGAAAACCTGCCAGTTCATTTAAATATTCCTTCAACACAGTTTAAATCAAATTAAATACTGTATTTTTTTTTTAAAAAGTGCAGATAAAGGTACTTAAATTCTCTTATATGTCCAGCTGAATATAACCAAGTTCTTAGCCGGCCAAAGCTGAGGTTTTTAAGCAGAAAATATTTCACAATGCACCACTTAACTAGGCAAGGACAGGAAATCAAAGAATGTGGCTACCCCCACACCTGTAATCACTAGCAAATAACAAAATTCAGCAAACACTAGCTTCTGTTCAAGTTACTAAAGAGCAGAAAAACTGCCAGTTCAGTTAAATATTCCTTCAACACAGTTTAAATCAAATTAAATACTGTATTTTTTTTTAAAAAGTGCAGATAAAGGTACTTAAATTCTCTTTTACGTCCAGTTGAATATAACCAAGTTCTTAGCCGGCCAAAGCTGAGGTTTTGCTAAGATCTGTTGCAGCATCTGAAAGCTATAAAACAATTTCAAAAACTTCTGTGTTTCCAGGTTAGGAATTAGTTCACCCCTAAAGATAATACAGTAAGATTCCAATTCCTGGTTTTCCCAGATCGTTTTGTAGCTGGCTGCAGTCAGACCTGTAAGATAAAATCTTTATGGCCTAAACCAACACATTTAATTTTCAACCTATTTTTCAAAATTAAAACTGTTGAGTGTTGGTGCATTTTTAACACAAGCAACTTTACAAATACATTTTTAACATAGGCATCTGTACAAATCAATGTGATAGTCAAATGACATAAAATTATTTACAAAACTCCAGCTAGCTTTGCAAGCATATGTTACACATGCACCCCACCCTACTCTCCCTGGCAAAGATGGCTTTACCTCATATCATCACATTTTGTTATTTATTTATTTATTGACATTTGTTAACCGGGTTAGTCCAGCTGGGCTAGGACCCCATTTTCAGTGGAGACCCTAGGAGAAAAGCTCCAGTTACAGACCATTTAAGTATACATAACAGTTTAGTTTACAATTAAAAACAATTATTATTAGCAAACACTAAAATTACACATAAGTTCTGTACTTCAAAGAGGAAAAAATATGTTTTTTGTAGCTGATGTATAACTGATGTGGTAAGATGTATAGCATGTTCATGATTGGGGTGGAAGGGATATCCAGAGGTGTAATGTGATTTTAGAGAAAAATATGTTGGAGGTAATATGCTGTGATGATTGTATGAGAATGTGGTAGAAAGTAATAGTATTGGAGTGGTAAAATAGTATGCAGAGAAGTTGTATTGAAATGTGTACTACAGAATAGTATTGGAGTTAGGTAGAGTCATGACAAGTACAAGTTTTGGTTCTTATAAAGTGTAGATTGAGTTCTTTCTTAAATTGTATAGGGTGTGTATGGAGCATAATTGAGATGGGAGGTTATTCCATGCCTGGGATAGGTGGATTTATAAAGTAGTCTTCCAATAGTTGTTTTTGGGTTGGTAGATGTCAAGGAGCTGTTGGTTAGAAGTATGAAGTGTGCGAGTTGGTGTGTAGATGGATACCAAGGAGGAAAGGACAGGGCAGGAAGATGGTTTATAAAGTATAGAGTTAATAATTTGCAACTGAGATATAAGGAGTTGTTGATGGAGTTCTATCCATTGTAGTGAGTTGAGTGCGAGGGTGCGGTGTGAGTTACGTGGGGAGTTTGTGACGAATCTTGCTATTTTGTGGTAGGTTTGTTGTTTGTTAACATCTAGTACTATTCCCACTAGGTCAGGTTCAGAGACAGGCCTGGAGGGCAGGAAGCATTCACAACATCCTATATAATCCAGATTACAGTGACATGGCTCATAGTCTGTCCACATATGTCATAGCATGGTTTGTAGGCCCTATGTTTTCTTGGTGAGAAACCCCTGTGTTCTCTCCAGCTGCTGCATTTGGAAACTCAGCTATTTGACCAGGATGACATTAACGTGTATGTTACTCTCATGGAGGTGGTGCTCAAGAACAATTATTTGCATTTTGAAAGCCAATATTATAGGCAGAGGACGGGGGTAGCAATGGGGGCTGCATGTGCCCCCATCTTTTCTAATTATATTATGGCCTTTTGGGAATGACAATTTGTTTCCAAAAGTGAATATATGTCTAATATTTTGTTTTATACAAGATTTTTGGATAACTTGTTAATTTTATGGACGGGCACTGAAACAGAATTGCAGCAATTCTATACATATATTAACCACACAGTTGATTTTTTTGAAATTCACATATTCATATAGTAAGGAAAGTATTAATTACCTGGATGTAGAATTATTCATTACTGAGTCTAATAGCTTAGGGTCTAAAATTCATAGGAAACAGACATTTTCCAGTTCCTATTTGGAATACACCAGTGCACATCCACCCTTCAGAAAACGTCTATAGTGAAAGGACAGCTGGTCAGAGCAGCCAGGATGGTTAGCTCAGATACAGATTTTTTGGATGAAGTCAGCTTTATTACGAACATGTTTAAAGCAATAGGATATCCAGAGGCCCTTTTAGAGGGAGTAAGTGAAGAAGTGATTGATAAAAGGAACACTGTTTTTTATAGACCAATTTTGGTTTTTGGTAAGGACACTATAGGTGCTTCAAACAAACTTTTGGATCCTAATTTTGGCATGGGATTCATTGTTTGTTTTAATCAGGATGTGTTGAGATAGTAGACATTGTATATAGTAACTGGGACATACTACAATTTGATGTGACTATAGCCCATAAAGTAGGGGGGGAGACCAAAATTATTTACGAAAGGATATATCTTTTAAAGATATATTTGAAAAAGTCAATCCTCACTATGGAAAGGGCACAGTTAGACAAAAAGTTAATTTTAAGTGTCAGCATTGTAATTACTGCCCCCACATTTTAGAGATGGGGAAAAGTTTGTACTAAATGGAAAAATTTTGAGATTAAATGGACACTTTAATTGTAATACAGCCAGTGTTGTCTATTTAGCTAAGTGTCTCATGTGCCCAACTTTTTATGTGGGGAAGACAGCTAGATTTTTTAAAAACAGAATAGCAGAGCATTTATTAGATATAAAACATAAGAGAATAACGAATGCACTGACATATACATCAGTACAGTAACCATGTATTTAAATTTTTGGTGATTCAACATATGCCAAAGGACTCACAGTGGAGAGTTTTAGATGTTCACTTCGATATCTGTGAATTGACATGGCAGCTTAGATTGGATGCAGCTAATTTTCCAGGGTTAAATGAGGCAATTAGTATTTCCAGTGTATTGAAATTAAGGCACATTTTGGGTTAATTGATTTTGTATAACTGTCTTTTTTGTCCTCTTATGAAATTACAAGGAAATCAATTGATTTTCATGCACAATTGTTCATGTATAGATTTTTTAACATCATTGTATGGATTTTAACATATGGAATGTTTACATGGTTTGAGATATACTGTATTCTGTATTGTATTTAATACAGTACATATTATTATTTTTGCCTTCGATATTGCATACCATTTATATTTATATACTTAAATTAATTGGACGATTATTACATGCAGTTCATTATTATTTTTTAAGGTATCAAGTGGATATCACTTTAATGTTTAATCAATCAATTAACATTCATTACATATTTAATTATTTTGGGTATATATAGTTGGGTTTTTATGCATTTTATACATTTTATAAAGTGTTCTGAGGAAGTCCCTTTTTTAAGATAAGGGAAGAAAGCGCTTAACTGTGGATTTTTATTGCTGAATACATTTTTTGCATCTACAGTGGTTGTTGTACATGGACTGGATTCACATTCCTGTGGTGATTCTTAAGTCTATACAACATTTTTTGAATCTTATTGGCCATACCTAGTTATTCTTTTTGTTGCATAAACATTACTGTGTGATGGTGCAGAGCACGCATCAGGTTATTACACCAGCTGCATGTGCATTACCTATTCCGGTGATGCACACAATGCATACATATCTGTTTGACAGCATTGATGGCATGGGTAACATTCAGGACAGTTTGGATTGTGTTTTTGTATATATATATATATATATATATATATATATATATATATATGCCATTCACCATGCACACCAGTCAACTAGCCTGTATTTATCATGATGTCACATACAGGAATAGCAGTATCCCTCCTAACACCTCCGGCAGATGTTACAGTGTCAGGACAGTGTATGTGATTACCCTCATATATTGCTGACATGCCATCATAGTTGTACAAGTGTGTTTGTGAAGAGCCCTCTCTGATCACTCAGAATCACATATGTTATGTCAAAGACATGGTATTATGGGTGGTATTATTCTGACATTGTCCATGATTTTGTGTGCTTCTTTTACTGTTGTCCATTAGCCTTTACCTGTGTCAAACTTGTTGGAAATGTCTGTTGAGATTGCACTCATATTCAGGCAAATCAGTTTGCACAGTTTCACAATATGCACCCTACACCGAAGTTTGTATAACATCCCTGATAGATGTCCTCTGTCTTGTTCATGTAAGAATGCTTATCTAACAAAGACATATTCCCCATTGTTAAGTCACCTTGTGTGACAGTTACATAATACACATTTTCACTGTGCGCTCTATGTTCCTGCTACAACTGTCTTCCATTGACATTCTCTCATCTGCTGTACATTAGGTTGTTTCACCTGTCCTCTTTCCCTGTGTTTGTTCCTAAAATCCATCTGTGTGTCCCTATTCAATACACACACATTTCTTAAGTGTTTATTTTACATACCAGTCCATGTACCCTTACAGATCATTTACACAACTTCTGTACAAAATGCCTAGAATGGGTTTTCACAATACTCTGCACTGTATACACTGTCCTGTACTGTGTTTGTTGAGTTTCACTTCTGTTAAATAAAATAAAAGATCAATACACTGGAGGTTCAGGTTCAAAAGTTTACTAGTGTACACCAGGAGGCAAAAAACGTACAAGTACAGAATTTTGTCTGACATGAAACAGGAAGTACACAATTTTTATAGTTTCTTACATTCAAGTTGTGCCCACCTTACTGACGTGGTCAGTCACAGGGCATCTACATCACTTTAGCTTACAGTATTCTATTCATAAAATAATGCTGATGCTGTGTATTTAAAAAAGTTTTCCTCTGGTAACAATACGGCCTTGCTAACCACCTGGTCAGACATAATGTCTTTCTGTAAAGTTACTTCTTCAAGGTTCCAGGCTGGTTCGAATACAATAGCAGATTCAGTCTTTTAATACACTTCTTTGTTCCCCTGTAACACTTTCCCAACAGCTGTGTGTTATCTAGTAACACATACACAAGGCCAAATCATCCCAGCAGGAAAGAGCAGAAGATTTCTTCATTATTTCACATATTTAATTTCCTGACTCAGCTGATAATCACTTGTGAAAAGCATAAACATTAGAACTTGCTGAGCTAGCAGCTGCCAGGATCAGAGGCCACCTTGCAACAAGGTACACTGCAGTTTCAAAAACTTCTTGCAATTACATATGAATTCATTCTTTTTGCTATATCATTAGTAGAATAAAATGCATTACATACTACTTTGCTTTTAAACTAGCACTTCATGTATATTCAAATACATATTTCTCTAACATTTTCCCTCCTATTAATACTTTTTATTCTATTTTGAAGTATGCACAATGTCATTTCGTCTCCTAACCTCTTCCACTAAGGATTTTCAGCTAAGTGAGTAATTTGATCTATACTTCAGAAAAAGTTTCATCTGAGATTAATTTTTCAATCTCAATATCTTGGTACAAAGTTTCAGTAACGGATACATCAATAAAATCTTTGATTAATCTTTTAATTCAGGGAATTCCACAACAAACACATGCTCCTAATAGGCGTAAACCCACACAAATAGCAATCAGAATATTCATTAGGATGGAACCCCACCCCCCCAAATAGATTCTGGAAGAAGTCCGTTAGTGGGTTTGGGCCTGGTTTAGTCATGGCTGATACCTGCTGAATTACCTCTAGGTGGTTATTAATTTCATGCCTGCTGTCCGGAATGAATGCACAGCATTCTTTTTAGATAAGCGCGCATGTACCACCTCTCGCTGCTAGGGTGAAGTCAAGAGCCATTCGATTTTATAGCACAACAGTTCTCATTGCATTCAGTTCATCAGTCACCAGTTCTAGGGCAGAGAAAGTTGCATTACTCATTACTTCGAGAAGTTTTGACAGCTTCCTCAAATCCCAGATTGATTTGACTGCTCCATATGCTGGGAATATTCCTGCCCAAGATATAACACTGTCACTCAAGTCCATATGAGTCAATTTGCTTTTGTCCTTTACGGTATTATGGTCTTTCCAGCCAGCTTTGATCCGTCCTACTGGATTTACAGGTTTCTCGACTGGACCTTCACGTTTTCGGACTGCTTCTCTCACGTTTTGTATCTTACCCAAAGGTAATTCTGCAGTATGTCTTATGGCTGGAACCAGATAACCCAAAAAATAACTGCCGGACCAATTCTCAGGTAGCCATTTGTATGTTTTTTTCCCACAAATAAAATAACAATTTTCTACTTTAGTACTAATACGTGCCAGCCTTGCATGAAACATTTTCTTATCTATGATAGATAACTGTTTAGTTAAAACAGGATTTTGTCGTATTTCACCCAATGTTGTTTTCATTGAACTCAGATATGAATCATAGTTGGTATTACAGACAGTATCCCCACTCCTAACTTTAATGTAACATTTATAAGTAATGGTTATATTACAATTACTCCACCCTACTTGGAGAGTGTCATTTTTATAAAAACATACAATTCCCTTTTGTGTGACAGGCAAAAACAAAGCTATTTTGTCCTGTGATCTCACAGTCCCTGTGTCAAAAAGCAAATTTTCCCAAGTCTCATTTATCCCCAGAGGGACAGCGGACATTAACAGTCCTCCATATGCTGTTGGTATAGCTGTACAAACCCAGCAATTTGAAATGTTCATAGTCTCTGCATATACACGCTTCATTGCTAGGTATATTTAAAATTTGGATGCCAGTCTATAGATGTTTTGTCACGTCTTCCCACTTTCACTTGTGTGGTTGAGTGTAGGAAAAACCACAACAAGAGGAAAATTGTCACAATTATAGTTAATAAATGCATACTCAACAAAATAATTATGCAACATCTCTGGGGTTGACCTGCATTTCTATTCGCTTTATTCTTGGCCATTTTGCCCTTGTTGTATATCAGTCACAAAGTTTTTATCAAGTTGAAAGTTCTTTACCGGTTTGCAGTGTGTCAAATGGACCCAGGACATCCTCTCAGCCACTCTGACTACAGTAGGTGTTGCCAACAGTACCTGGTATGGTCCTTCCCACTTTGGACTCGCCCAATTCTTCCTCTTCATCACTTTTAACCACACCCAAGTTCCCGGAGCCAAAACTGCTTCCACCGGTCTGGTCTGTTCTTTATCTGAAAAAGAGTTAAACTGCAAAACAGATTTATTTTTTAACAGTTTCCTCATATAACTAGCTAATGAACTGTCAGCCTCTTGCTCTGCAGGCATGAGAGCTTTCCACCGAGGCACATAATATGCTCTCCCAAAAAACATTTTGAAGGGAGTCAAACCCTTCGCATTTGGAACCATTCTCATACTCAGCAGTGCTAAAGGCAAACAATATATCCAATTCTTCTGGGTTTCACTAACTAACTTCCTAAGTTTATTCTTAAGGATCCCATTGTACCTCTCCACCAGTCCTGCAGACTGTGGGTGGTAGGCACAATGATTTTTCAAAGAGATTCCGAAAAATCTTCCAAGTTGCTGGATTGTCTGGTTAACAAAATGTGTGCCATTGTCACTATAAATCCTTTCTGGTATGCCAAACCTAGGGATTACTTCTTTTATCAGGGCTTTCGCCACTGTTGCCGCATCCAGATTTTTGGTTGGAAAGGCTTCTACCCATTTAGAAAACATATCTACAATGACTAGGCAATATTTTTTCCCTTCACAGTTATTCAACTCTATGAAATCCATACAAATAGTATGGAATGGATACAGTGGTATAGGAAAAGTTCCTTGTTTAGGTTTAAATGCCCCTTGTGCATGGTGCTTGTTACAAGTATGACAAGCTGCACAAAATTTTTTGGTATAATTTGTGAATCCACATGTTTGGAATATTCAGTTTACCAACTGTACCATCCCCCCTGTTGAGACATGGCACTGCCCATGGCTCAACAAAGCTGCATATCTAAATAAATTAGATGGCAATATCGTTTTTTCTCTTTGGAAATGTACAGTCCATTTTCGAGAATTGCACCTTGTTTTTCCCATTTTTGTTTTTTTGCTTTTGTATTAAGCGTCTGCATTCTTTTCAACATGTCTAAATCTAAAATCTCAGAGGGTTGCAATTCCTCATTCAAAAATAAAGTTTCTGAGTCTGAGGCCGCTTGCTTTGCAGCTGCATCAGCTCTCGCATTGCCTTTTGAAATCCTATCCTGTTGTTTTGCATGAGCTACACATTTGCAAATAGCTACTTTAGTAGGCAACTGGATAGATTCTAATAATTCCAAAATAAATTGCGCATGATTAATTGGTTTTCCACTAGATGTTATCATTCCCCTATTTTTCCATTGTTGCGCAAATACATGTACTGTAGAGAAAGCATACTGACTGTCAGTATATATGTTTACACATTTGTCTTTTGCTAAAGTACATGCTCGTGTTAAAGCTATCAATTCTGCTGCTTGTGCAGACAAGTTATGTGGTAAGGGTTGGGCTTCTAAAATTTGAGTGTCTGAAACTACTGCATACCCCACTAGATTCTTTCCTGTAGGGCTCCTTCTGCATGAGCTGTCCACATAATATGTCACCTCGGCATCATCCAAGGGCATATCTGTGATATCTTGTCTAGGCAAGGTTAACTGTTCAATTTCCTGCAGGCAGCTGTGCGGTGTGCCATCTGCAGGAGTTGGGAGTAATGTTGATGGATTTAATGTTGTACATCGTTCAATTGTCATATGAGGTTGGCTTAGCAGTATAGTCATACATGAAAGATGTCTAGCAGGAGAGAGATATGCTACTTTTTCTTGCAGTAAAATTATCATGACTGCATGAGGCACTCTCAATGTGAGAGGGTGGAATAATACCACTGAGGCCGAGGCCTGTACTGCCATTGCAGCTGCGACCACTGCTTGTACACAGTGAGGCAAAGATCGTGCCACTGGGTCTAACTGTGATGAATAATAGGCTATGGGGCGTTGCTTATCCCCATGTTGTTGCATCAGCACTGACGTCATATATCCTTACTTACAATCTACAGTCTGAAAGAACCGTTCATAGGTTCATAGGTTCATAGGTTCATACTAGGCTATCTGCCCGAGGGCATTTACAAGCCTAGCCCATCGTTTTGTGGCTTATGCCACCCCTTTAGTATGGGGAACTATACCCATTATTTTGCTGTGCCTCTGTCGAGCAGTGACACTGAGGTAATCCCTGGGGTATATCTGCGATCTCCCATCCATTGGTCAAGATTTCTCTTGAACAAGGCCAGCGAGGTGCTCTGCCTCACATGTACCGGGATTTTGTTCCACAGCATAGGAGTCTTTGGGTGATGAATCTATCCTCCAGCACGCCCTATTAATAGCCGTGTCAAGGTTTAAGTCTCCGCCTTGTGGCTCTGATGGATCTAGATTTTTGAGGTGAAGCATATTCATCAAATCTGGGTTTGACATGGCCTTGTATGTTAGGCAAAGGTCACCTCTGAGCAGCGGTGTTTACTGAATAGAGCTGGAGTTCTTTCAGTCGGGCAGCATAGGACAGATTTTTGAGACCCTTTATCCTTTTGGTGAGGAACTTTGTGGCCTCTCCAGCTGCTGCAAGTGTCGGGTCAGATACATTCGAATGGGGCATTGTACTCAATCATTGGTCTGATGAGTGATGAGTAAAGGGAGACTATGACCTCCCTTGATCTAGATGAGAATCCCTTCATGATAAGGTGGGCAATGTAGAAGGTCTTCCTAACTACTTTAGCTACATGGGTGTCGAATGACAGACTACTATCAACCTGGGTCCCCAGGTCCCTGATAACTTCTTCTGTGCTCAGTGGATTGCCACCTATTTGGTAGCTAGGGGTAACCTTGTTTTTCCGAAGGGTATGACTATGCATTTTTTGGCATTTAACTTTAGGTCGTGGCTCTGGCACCAGTTATCCATTTCTGTGAGACCCTTCTGAAGGATATCTGTGTCAGATGTGTTTTCTACTATGGCGCCCAGTTTGCAGTCATCTGCAAACTTTGTCAGCCATAACCCTCCTGTGTTTGCTTGTACTTCGGAAAAGTAGATGCCAAACAAGAGTGGGCCCAGGACTGAGCCCTGTGGGACACCACTTGTGACAGGCTTTGAGTCTGACATGGCGCCAGCAGCTCTGACCCTGTGGGTTCTGTCACTCAGCCAGTTTGCAACCCATCTTGTGATGTATGGGTTGACATTTAAGCTGATGAGTTTTTCAATGATACCAGAATGGGGTATTTTATCGAAGGCCTTAGCCAGATCGAGGTAGGCTGTATGGACTGCCTTTCCCTCATCAATGGCTTTGGTGACTGTTTCAAAAAGTCAACCAAGTTTAAAAGGCATGATCTGCCTTTGACAAAGCCAAACTGGGTTGGATCCAAAGTCTGCAAATTCCCTATGTCTTTATTTATGAGGTCCATTATGATCCTCTCCATGGCTTTGCAGATAAGGCTTGTCAAGCTAATGGGCCGGTAATTTCCAGGGTTGGTGGAGGCACCGCCTTTGTGAAGTGGTACCACAGTTGCAGTGCGCCACCCCTGGAGTGCAGTATCCAGAGGTAAGACTTTGATTAAACAGCTGTCCTAGCTGTGGGTTTAATTCCTCATTGAGTTCATGGAGCACACAGCCGGGGACACCATCAGGTCCCATGGATGCTGTGTTTTTGCTTTGGAGAGAGCAGTTCTCACTTGGGCTGGAGATGTTTGGGGGCTGCAATCGTTTGGTATAGATATCTCTCCTTTGGGGAGGGGGAGAAGTTTGCACTGAACCTGTCAGCCAGTATGTTGGCAATGTCTGTAGGATCAGTAATCTTCACATCATTTTGAACTAGCTCTGAGCATATCTGGGAGTTTCCTCCCAGGTTTCTAACATAGCTAAAGAAGGCCTTATGATTGTCTTTTTGAGTCTTTAGCTATTTTTCTCGAAATTTGCTTTGGATGATTTTATGAGAGCTCTTAGTTTTTACTTATAGTGATCAAGGGTGTCTTACCTTTTAAGGATTGTGCTCTATCTTGTAGTAGCTTCCTCCTTTTGTTGTAGAGTTTGTTTATGGCTGGGGTCCACCAGACTGGACGCTTGCCTTTGGTACAAAGAGTCTTTGTTTTGCTTGGGATTGCCTTATCCATGCAGTCCTGCAGGTGCTGGTAGAAGGCATTTGTAAGTGATTCAGCGGCTTGAGTACTGTTTTCCGCTCGGGGCCTTAAAGGAGACCTCACTAGTCTTTAGAAGTGTGAAGTCGGCTTTTGAGAAGTTCTTTACTGTGGTGTTTTTTTATTTCAGGTGGGGGTGGGATGAGGACCTCCAGCGAGATTAGTTTGTGGTCTGATCTCACCAGTGAGGGGTACACCTCTGGTGTTGAACATTGTGCTCCCATGTTCGTGATGATGAGATCAAGTATGTTATCTCCTCTTGTGGGGATGGTGACTAGTTGTTCCATGGCATTTGAGTTTATGAATTCCAGGAACTTTTGGGCTAGGGTGTTTGGGCTTGAGTAGTGTTCCCAGTCTATATTAGGGTAATTGAAGTCACCTAGTATGATGGTGTTTGGTGATACATTTATCCTCTAGTGTTTTCAGGAAGGCCATGTGAGGTTCCTGAGTTTGTGAGGTGACCTGTAACATGCTACAATTTGCAGAGCAGTCTTGCCTATGGTTAATTGCACCTGGATGGTCTCCGATGCATCGCGTTGCCACCAGTCTTGAGGTGTGGGTGTCCTTGATGAATATGGATACCCCTCCTTTCTTGGTATTGTCCAGATTTTGGGGCCGAACGCATGATATGAGGTAAAACCTGATAGCTGGGTGCTCTCAGGAGCCTTGAACCAGGTTTCTGTCACAGCACAGACATCGATGTTCTCCATACTGAGAAGGGCCTCGAGTGCATTTTGAGATTTAGACTTCTGGCATTGAGCAGCATTACCCTTAGTTTTTCCTTTTTGTGTTCTAGGGTGGTAGGTTTAGAATTTGAGCCTTGCCTAAAAAGGCACTATGGGGTGGCAAGAGCCTTTGCCAATATCCGAATCCCAGGGTGACAGGTGCAAGCCGTCCCTTGCGAAGCAGCGTGGCTTGTCCAGCATGTCATCCCAGGCAGACAGACACTGGATCCCCTTTGAATGACACCAGTGTTTAAGCCAATTGTTAAAGCTGATCATCTTATCTCTGTATTGTGGCATCATTCTTGGTGAAGGTAGGATACTGCTCAAGGTCAGGGTCATACCTGTCTGGGCTACATAATCAGAGAGCTCCTCAATGTCTCTTTTCATGTAGTCCAAGGAGGTACGTCTCAGGTCGTTTATGATAATTTGGGAGTCCTAAAACTAATGAAGAAGCTATCAACTGCTTCAATCTGCAGAAAGTCATTTCTGCTCTGGGTGTCCATTGTAATAAATCTTGTGCTGCCATTAGTGTTTTATATATCAAGTCAGTCAGTGGAGCATATTCCAAAGCATAGTTTGGTATCCAACTCCGACAAAAATTAGTTGTCCCCAAGAAGGACATCATTTCCTTCTTGGTTGCTGGTTTGGGTGCTTGTAAAATTGCTGTCTTTCTATCCTCATCTAATATCCTACCTTCATTGGATATCACATATCCTAGGTATCTAACTTGCTTTTTCCAGAGTTGTAACTTACATTTGTTTGCTTTGTGTCCTTGTGTTTCTAAGAATTTCAATAGCGCTACAGTATCTTCCCTGCATTGCTGCTGGGTGGGGGCTGCTAACAAAATGTCATCTACATAAAGTAGAATTTGACTACCTCCTGGTGGGGTAAACCCTGCCAGGTTGCTAGCCATTTCTTGTGCAAATATTGTTGGGCTCTCACAATATCCCTGTGGTAGTTGAGTGTAGGTATACCTTTTACCCTGAAATGTAAATGCAAACCAGTACTGACTATCAGGATGTATAGGTATTGAAAAGAAAGCATTACTGATATCTACCACTGAGAAATATTTCTGTTGGGGCTATAAGTCATTTAACAAAGTATGTGGGTCTGGCACTGTGGGTGCTCTGGGTATCACTGCATTGTTTACAGCTTGTAAATCTTGAACCATCTGCCATTCCCCGTTTGCTTTTTTAACAGGAAATAGGGGTGTATTACATGGTGAATCAGGAGATTCTACCAGTACTCCTTCCCTGAGTAATGCTGCTATTATAGGCTTGATTCCTATTTCTGCATCTTTCCTCAAAGGGTATTGTCTTTTCTGTGGCCTAAATGCCGACTTTGGTGTAATTGTAACTGGTATTGCTGTTCGAATAAGTCCTACGTCTGACTTGCCTGTTGATCAAAGAGTCGTTGGTATCTCACATAAGGCCTTCCCTTCTTCTTCTAATAAAAATGCTAATCAGCTGTCCTTGCTAGATTGCAAGTGTACAGCCAGGTGCGTCTGCGTCAACCAATTCAACTTTTGTTTCTGTATCCCCTGTTTTGACAATTCTAAGTCAGTCTGTTTTTCCCATCTTGTTACCTTCTCTCCTAAGTCTGCCCATTTTACGTTTTTGTTCTTTGTCAAGCTGACATGTGGAAATCGATTTGATCTATATAATGCAAGGAATTCTTGAGGTAATGAACAGCTAACCACACTGTTCCCCTCAGTATCCCAATACAAAGTACATAATACTAATCTAGTTGCATGATTTTTGAACAATTCTTGCTCATATTCTCTATCAGGTCCTGACGTATTACAGAAGTATAGAGTACAGTGTAACAAATGCTGTCGATCAGTGTCAAGGGAGGGGGCTTTACTGATAGCTACGTTCATCAGTTCCTCGGTTACTGCCCCTGGACCAGTCGTAACTAGATCCTGGCTGTACCAATAAAAAGTTTCACCCTCCAATCGCACCACAAAAGTATCCATTTGTCTCTGTGCCTCCATACCCTGCACAGTTGGAACTACTGCTATGCCAAATATCTGCATAAGGTCCCTACCCAATAGGTTCACTGGACACTTTGCAGAAACAACAATCTTACTTCTCTGAGTCATACCTGAAACAGGGTCAGTTATTGCTATATCATGGGAGAGTAGTTCCCGGTATAGCTGTCCATTTGCAGCTTTCACTAATATATAGTCAGGTGATTCAGAATGTTCTGGTAACTTGGAGGGGTGTATCAGGGACCGTGACGCTCCTGAGTCACACAGGAATTTGACTTCCCTTCCCTCCACCAGAAGTGTAACTTCCGGTTTTATGTCTGCTAAGTAGAGCTCTAGGCTCAATAATGCTAAATCCAAAATTTCACTTTCTTCATCCTCCATATCTACTTGCACTTCCTCTATTCCTTCTATCACATTTACATTTGTCCTCTGTTTATTGACTTCTCCTGATGATTTCTGACTTTTGCATGACGTATCTTCACTATCATATAGCCAGTCCTCATCTCCCTTGTCTTCTGTGATTACCTTCTTATTCTGTTTACAATCCCTCGCTAGATGTCCCTTCTTCCCGCACTTAAAGCATTCACCTCTCTTTTTCCTTTCTTCAAAATCTTCTGACCGTTTGTCAGACTGTTTATTTCCCTGGGCATTTTTCTTTCCCTTTTTGCCTGACTGTAACACAAATACTTCAGCTCCGTCTTCAGCAGTAAAGACTTGCGCCTTCTTTTTCATCTTGCTATTACAATGTCTTTCAGCATGCCTAGCATATTCAAGTAAGGCTTGTAGCCTACTTGTTCGATGATCTATCATATGCTTCATAATGAAGCTTATGATAAGTGCAATGCAACCTTTTAAAAATGCATTTTTCAATTGTTGTTCATACGAGGAATCATTCACTTGGTATTCAGGTACTGTCATGCCACTATGGTTATTAAAATATTCCAATAATCTAGCATAGTACCCATCTACCGTCTCATTTTCCTGTTGTATGCATTGGTTAATGCAAGTCCAGTCTGCTCTAGGTTTCCATTTCTCAGAGATTCGGTCTGTAAGACCTTTCACTCTATTGTCTAGTTCTGCGTCACTATGTGGGAGTGGTTTAAACTCTGCATTACGAGAATTCCAGGTGCCAGAAATCATGTGCCAATCTGGACCTATAATTTGTCCGACTACTTTTTCTACTTCTTCCCCATTTAAGTGGTAACTCAACCTCATGCCTTGCAAATCTTCTAAAAATTTTGTAAAATTAACTTTCGGATGGAGGATTCCCTCAGTAGCTTTCCGGATATCCTCCGGTGTCCATGGCCTGTATACTAAGAGAGTTGGGTCCTGCCCTGCCTATCCTGCCTGAGGATTTGGGACCTCTATAAGTGGACACATTTCTTCCTCATTCTCATCCTGTGGGTTGCTCTCTATTTGATACGATTCTGTGTCCCCATGTATTTTACATGTTCGGGGCCTAGTTTCAATAGTATCTCTAACAAATGGTTGTGGTCTCGCTGAGACCTCAGGATAACGCGGAGGCGGACCACCCTGTCCACCCGCTTCATATCCTGGAAAAGGCAACGGAGGGGGCAGGGGAGGAGGAGCCATTGCTATTACTATGTTATTATCTTCTTTATCTAAAAATAATGCTTTTGAATTTTTAGTCTTCTGCTCCCTACGGTTTGCTTCCTCAATCCACCTGTGTGCCTGAGGAATGCCTAATTGGCGTTGCTTTTTTGCCTGACCTTCCGCATTGGAGTTAAGTTGCTTAAGGAGTTTAACAAGTGAAGTTTTATCTAATTTACCATCTAATTCATATTTGTTAACCCATTTCGTATAATACCTAACATTATCAGAACGTTGTGATTGCATATATTTTGCGTCTTTGGTTAGGGGAGGATCTCGCGATGTTTTAGTGCACTGATTTCCCATGTTAAAAGAAAATGTTACATAACCCTTCTTATCACGTGGTAGCAAAATTTCCTTTCCTTTCACAGTTTATCTAGAATAACTACCTACCTTATTCTGTTACCCTGATCTATGACCAAATACACAGTAATTCCTCTTGTCCCTCATCTGCATAACAAATCTTGACAACAATATTTACTGTAACCTAGTCCCTGATCTAAAACAGAAAAAAGGCAAAAATCTTCCTACCTGAGCCTCCGGTATTGAGCCGTCCAGGATCCGCTCTTCAGCCACAGATCAGAAAGTGGCCAGCCTCTTTAAACGACAATTCAGTCGGAGGCCTTTTCACCCAAGATGAACCGTTTCGGTAACTTCTCCTGCACAGTATTTGACCACCGGTAGACTCTGATCTGCAGCTGTTTGAGGGATTTCTGGCTAAGAAGGACCAAACTGTTAAATTAAATAAAAGATCAATACACTGGAGGTTCAGGTTCAAAAGTTTACTAGTGTACACCAGGAGGCAAAAAACGTACAAGTACAGAATTTTGTCTGACATGAAACAGGAAGTACACAATTTTTATAGTTTCTTACATTCAAGTTGTGCCCACCTTACTGACGTGGTCAGTCACAGGGCATCTACATCACTTTAGCTTACAGTATTCTATTCATAAAATAATGCTGATGCTGTGTATTTAAAAAAAAGTTTTCCTCTGGTAACAATACGGCCTTGCTAACCACCTGGTCAGACATAATGTCTTTCTGTAAAGTTACTTCTTCAAGGTTCCAGGCTGGTTCGAATACAATGGAAGATTCAGTCTTTTAATACACTTCTTTGTTCCCCTGTAACACTTTCCCAACAACTGCGTGTTATCTAATAACACATACACAAGGCCAAATCATCCCAGCAGGAAAGAGCAGAAGATTTCATTATTTCACACATTTAATTTCCTGACCCAGCAGATAATCACTTGTGAAAAGCATAAACATTAGAACTTGCTGAGCTAGCAGCTGCCAGGGTCAGAGGCCAACTTGCAACAAGGCACACTGCAGTTTCAAAAACTTCTTGCAATTACATATGAATTCATTCTTTTTGCTATATCATTAACAGAATAAAATGCATTACATACTACTTTGCTTTTAAACTAGCACTTCACATATATTCAAATACATATTTCTCTAACAACTTCATATCGTCGAAAGCTCAATTAATCGAATTTCAAAGCAGCGAGACCAAATCGTCGAAAACTCAAATCATCGAAAAGTCATAACATCGAATTTCAAATCCCTGAAAACTACAAAGCAACTAGAAATAACATTCCACAGAGTTTTTACTACGTTTATGCAGGGGGGCAAGCCCCCTGTTTCCCCCACATCCCCTGTACATTAAATATACCAACTCCAAGGTCACACTACAGTGGGGGAAGAGGTAATTTCCTAACTCCACTATAGTGCGACCTTGGAGTTGGTATATTTAATTTCCGGGGGGCGACTTGCCCCCCTGCATAAACATAGTAAACAATGTCTGGGATGTTATTTCTAGTTGCTTTGTAGTTTTCAATGATTTGAGATTCGATGTTATGAGTTTTCGACGATTTGGTCTCGCTGATTTGAAATTCAATGAACTGAACTTTCGACGATATGAAGTGAAACTGTTTGTTGGATATACATAACTATATGTTAAGCCATGGTTATCATTGTGGCATTCAACACAACCCCGCTAAGCTACTGTGCTCTGCAGCAACCAAGTTTGCTATCCTTGTCATTTTACATGGTATCCTGGCTAGCAACACTGTTGCCAGCCATGAAACAGTGATTGTTTACATTTAAATGTGGTACGCAGCATGAATATGTAATTAGCTCTGCTGCCTACCACACAAATACATTTGCATGAAGCCTGCATAGAGTTTACTAAATCCTAGAGAATGAATCAATACATAAGTGCTTCTGTACCTTCTTGTGCTACAAAAAAGTAAACTGTCTAATACTTGACTGTTGTTTACTACATTCTACATGGTTAAAGCTGATATGATCGGTACCACATGGATGCTACTTGATTTGTTGACCATTTAAACTGGTGAATGTTCATCAACAAAATGGATAACAAGAGGAAGAATTAAACTGCAAACCCGAGGTTACCTGTTTAATTTGAATGTAAAGAACGCATTTTCCAGTGCAGTTTTGAAAACTGTTATGAAGTACAGTAATAAGAAATGCAGCTTTTCTGCTTTGCAGAGCATTGAATGAATCAAGTTACAGTTTGTCAAATTGCTTTTGACTCAAAAGTTTTTTTTTTTTTTTTGGAGGGACTGTAGCCACTGGTAAGGGGGGGGGTGTTACTATGTGACTCCCTAGAGATAAATCTAATAACTTAGAACTCTCTTCATTTCAGACAGAAAAGGGAGCAATTAGTTTTGTAGCAAACCATCACATGCCACTGTTGTGCATATTAGACCATTATGTGTTTGATTGGAAAGAAAACACTTACTTGTTTTAGTAGTAAAATACTGGAAATATTTTTTGGAATTATCCAAGCACGCGCACTTTGTCTTCAGCTTACCAAAGATCACCTATATCAGACCTGGTGTGTATGCAGAAGCTTGTTTGTACCTTTCTGGTGAATAGCCCATAGGAAAATGTGGCAAGAGTAAGGACTAATATGGAATAATATCCAAATAAACACCTATTTCTTTATTGCCCACTGTGTTTCTTGCTAACCTCTTGTGCACAATGACTGTAGCAGTGTCCATGTGGCATTCTTTCTTGGACAGATGAAACACACAGATAATTCATGTATCAGCTGTGTCCATTTTGAATATTTTCTCAGTGTCAGTCACACATTTTGATAATTAAATTATTTACATTTTAGCCACTCAGATAATTAATGGACATTATGACTGAAGTTCCAAAGTTCTTCAGGACCATTTTGTATCAAGATAGCAAAATTAGCATACCCAGAAGGTCTGTAGTAGCACATTTATGTATTTATTTATTTATTTCTCATTTCTTAACTGAGAATGTCCTGCTGGTTTTACAAAGTTTCACTGACATCCCAGATAAAAAAAAATATTCCCAAGTAAAAACATTTATTACATACAATTCAGTGTTACTAAAAATAAAAATATGTATTTCAAGTAGGTACAATTTAGGATTACTAAACTACTGTAAACAGAAAGACAGACACATTACAGCTGATAAAACAGAAATGGTCATTTACTATAGAGAAAGTTTAACACTGATAAGACTTGATGTCTCCTGATAGTTAATGTGTGCTTGGACATACTAGGAGTGAATACCAAAAAAAAAAAAAAAAGACTCAGCAGAAGCAATAATGGACTCCAGTCAGAGCATCCAAGTGCTCTGGATTAGGTGGAACGTTCTGCATTTAATGATGAGCAAAGCCACTTTTCTGCTGTTCCGCACTGAACAGCTGTGGCTCCGCTACATGCATTCTGATTGGTTTGTGTACGACAATTACTGCCAATTGGCATTGTGGTACACAACCAATGTTGCCCTTTCACATTACACAGTGTTGGCTGTGCTCTACGGTTTTTGATTGGCTTGTACATCACATTTACAGCCAATCACGAATGCAGTATACAAGCCAATCAAGTAACGAGTCACAGAATTACGGGAGTCAATGACGTTGGCCACAGATCTCGGAATTGTGTGACAATACAGTGAACTCAGATGTAAGCTGATGCTGTCAAGGAACGGAGAGCTACCTGTGATACAACAGTAATATTGCTGTTTAAAAGTTATGATTTGTTGTTCTACCGAGTTTTCAGCTTTCTGATGATATGTACACTCATACACATAAACTCTCACAACTTGCATCTGAAAGTTTTTGGCCAGATGATTTATAGAATATTTGTGCTTAGTAATACTGGCTATTCTCTTTTGTATCAGCTTAGCTAAATAAATTGTAGAAATGATTAATCTGTAAAGAATGCTGGCTGTGTTTCACGCATTTGCTGCCATTCGTTTTTTCTGTGACTTGTACTGACTTTTGAATGGCACTTATTTTGAATAATCGTTGTTGTTGAATGAGCTTCTCCTTAAGAAAGTCAGCTTCCATACGATTAAGAAGATTCTTTGAGAAGGTGATGTGTTTACAGCATTAGCTTTAACAAGATTAAATATTGTGACATTTTCATCAGTAAGAATTAGGTTAGTATGTTGCGGTTTTATTTAATTTTTTGAAAAAAAATCAGACTGTACAAATATTAATATAAAAAAACCTTACCTTAAATGTGAATTCTCTGTTTGTTTATTTTTGGTCAGGACAGGAGATATCTACTTGAATTTCTGTTCTAGTTTTGCAGCATTAAAATATTTCCTGGTTGTATTTATGAAATGCATGATTGCTGCTGTTTATGTTTTCATCTAGCGCAAAATGATACATGTACTACAGTAGATAAAGATTATAACTGATTTGTAATTCTTAAAAATAATAATTTAGTGATAACTAAAATATGTTGAGATCACGATAATTTACCATTAGTGTAACTCACCGTGACAAAGGGAGATACTGCCAGCACAGCTGTCATCTGGAATTTTGTAAATAATTATATGCACTACCAGGATATAACTCATACTACACTTTTAGGCCATGTAACCTGGACTGGAACACCAAAGGCAGAGGTGTGTCCATATTCATAAAGGATGTCCACACCTCCAGGCTAGTTGCTCAGCATAATACAGCCGTGGTTATCCAAGTGCAACTAACTCGGGGCAAAACTTCAATCCAAATTGTAGCTTGCTACAGATCACCCACCATGCCCCAGGGTACCCACTCATCTTTTCTTGATGTACTGGAAAATATTAGGGTTCAACCAAACCCCCTAATAATGGGTGAATTCAGCTACCCCGCCATTAAGTGGGAAAACTACTCATGTACCAACTCCTTTGCTCAACGCTTTCTGGAATTCAAAAACTCCAATGCCCTGGATCAAGTTATCCACACCCCCACCAGGGGCAACAATATCCTAGATCTAGTCATTACCAACATGAGTGACCGGTGTTCCACACCTGAAGTCAAAGCCTCATTGGTCCGATCAAACCATAAGCTAATTACCTAGATATCCACATCCTGCCCCCACCCCCATTAAGGAAACCATGGTAAAAAATTTCTCCAAAGCCAACTTCATGCTTCTTAAGACAGAAGTGGTGAACTTCATGACACCCATGCAGATGGACAATACAGTTAGGACTACTGAATCCTACACAATTGCACTTTATAAGCACTTACATGAGTGCATGGATCATGCTATCCCAAACAGAACCAAGACGCTATCCTCCAAAAAAATGAAGCCAATCTGGTGGTCCCCTGCCATAAACAAACTGTAAAACAGAAGGAAGAAACTGTTGCAAAAGAGAATAAAATCCCATGAGTGGAGGAGCTCCCTGGTCAGCCTCAGTAAGAAGCTGTGATCCCTGATTAAATCCTCAAAGCTAGTTACAAAAACAAAATTGCCACTGATTCTAAAGACAACCACAAAACATTCTATAGCTATGTCAAGAATCTCAATGGCAACACCCAGATCTACTCTGTGTTACAGCACAATGGCACTAAATATACAGACCCAACTGATATTGCCAACATCCTGGCAGATAAGTTCAGTGCTAACTTTACCCCCCTCTCATCCCTAAAGAGCCCATCTCTATACTGGAAGAATGCAAAGTTCCTGTAATTACAGCTGCACAGCTAAATCCACACTCTCCAAAGCCAAGAACACAGCATCCATGGGACCAGACAACATCCCAGGCTGCATTCAACACGAACTACAGAATGAACTGGCACCCCACCTAAGTACCATGTTCAATCATAGCCTCACCTCAGGCTTTGTGCCTGCTGAATGGCGCACAGAGACGGTTATCCCACTCCACAAGGGGGGAGCCACCACGAACCCTGGGAACTACCCCCCATTAGCCTGACAAGCCTGGTCTGCAAGGCCATGGAACGTATCATCATCGAACGTATAAATAAAGACATTATTAATCTCCAAACTCTGGACCACACCCAGTTCAGGTTTGTAAAAGGCAGATCATGTCTCCTAAACCTGATAGACTTCTTTGAAGCAGTCACCAAAGCCGTAGACATAGGTAAGGTGGTTCACACAGCCTGTCTAGATCTTGCCAAGGTTTTCAATACCATCCCCCACTCTGGAATTATAGATAAGCTCACTAAACTAGGTGTAACTTCCTATGTCACAAGATGGGTTGCCAACTGGCTCACTGACAGAACCCACACTGTGAAAGTAGCAGACTCCAAATCCGACTTCAGACCAGGACAAGTGGAGTACCACAGCGTTCAGTCCTGGGTCCTCTCCTGTTTGGTATCTACTTCTCTGAAGTACAGGCTATCACAGAAGGTCTTTGGCTAATGAAGTTTGCAGATGACTGCAAACGAGGAGCCATAATCAAAACTCCTTATGATGTGGACATCCTACAAAAGGGCCTCACTGAGACAGATGCCTGGTGTCAAAGCCATGGCCTCAAGCTCAATGCCAAAAAGTGTATTGTCATCCCCTTTGGTAAAAACTCTGCACCCATGAACTACAACATAGACGGTAGTATACGTAACACCGAAAGTGTGATAAGAGACCTTGGGACACAGGTGGACAGTAGTCTCGCCTTTGATAATCACATCGCCACAGTATTCAGGAAATCCTTCTACATGGCACACCTCATCACAAAAGGTTTCTCATCCAGAAAAAAAAGAGGTCATTGTTCCCCTCTACTCATCACTCATTAGACCCATTATAGAGTATAACGCCCCTTTTGGTATGTACCTCACAAGACATCTACAACAACTGGAAAGGCCACAGAAATATCTCACAAAGAGGATTACTGGCCTCAAACAGATGCCCTATACAGACCGTCTCAAAAAACTCCAGCTTTACTTCGTCGCATATCGCCTACTCACTGGTGATCTCTGCCTAACATACAAAGCTATGTCAAACCCAGAGCTGTTGGACATGCTCCACTTAAAGAAATCCCAATCCCTCCAAGCTACATGCTCTAGGGACCTAAACCTTGTCACCACAATAAACAGAACATGCTGGAGGGATTGATTCCTGTCCCAGAGACTTCCCATACACTGGAATAAACTACCTATCTATATCAAACAAAGCTCCTCATTAGCACTCTTCAAGAAAAATCTTAATGATTGGATGGGAAATAGGAAATTCACCCCGGGGATCACCTCTGTGGCTCTGTTCGACAGTGGAACAGGAAAATAATTTTCTTGGGTGGCAAAAGCCAGGGTACCTTTTTGTCTGGGCTTGTATAGGCCCCAGGGCCGATAGCCTAGTACCTACCTATGAACCTATGTCATTTGTGAATATCAGCATGAGCTATATAAGATGCTTGTGTTACAAATGTATTCAAACTGTATGTCATGTGTATCTCAAACTAGGTTTGTACAGACGTGTGCAGAAAAGATATTTTTTTAAAGTACTGAGTTTAAAGATGTATCTTTGCTGGAAGAGAACAGAAATGTACATGCACTATTGTAGCTGTTTAAATGTATATAAAGTGAGCTGAGGACATGGCCTACTCCAACTTACACCAGGGACTCATGCTAACAGTGGGTGTGGTGTATGTTCCCCTAATGGTCAGTATATGCTGGCCATAAACCCCAATGATGTGTGTCCAGTTGCCCAGCAAAATAGGAACTGGGAATTTGAGCTAGGTTGTTCACTGGTATATTGGCAGGCTAGAATATCAGATTATAAAATAAAGGTTTTGATTCTGAGAAGTGTCTTATTGAATTTTACAGATGTTCTACCATGCTCCATGACAATGGCACGTTTCACACAGTGCAAAAAATAGGGTGTTCCACATTTTGACAATTTGTCACACATTGTTAGGGTCTGTGTTCCACACTGGCCTCTTAAGAGGTTGAGAACTATGACTTCAGTAAATTCCAATAAAAACAACTGTAATAAAATAACAGATGTAAGGGCTTTTTTATTGTTAGACAACACTTCATCAGACATATTAAAATCAGGCAAGTCAATAGTATAGACAGTTCAAACATTCTAAGTTAACCAATCAAAACTGAGGGTGGCCTAATGGTTAAGGTGTTTGACTTATAAACACAAAGTGCAGGGTTTGAATCTCACAAGGAATAATTGGCTCGCAAGGGCAGTTAGATTAGTACTAATCTATGAACCTATGAACACAAGGCTCCCTCCAAGAAACAATTAGCATTTAAATAAATCAGACCTATAATCAGCCTGTTACTGACATAGCCTTCTATTTTTCAACATTGGCTTAACAGGAACACAATCATAGAGCCCTGAGCCTTTGTGTGCCCCCAGTTGCAAAATCCACTGAAGTTCTATACCTTCTGTATCACTGACACTATCACCCATCCAAACATTTTCAAATTGCACATGTAATACTTAGAACAAGAAACTATGTGCGGGACCACATAAAAGGGTATGCTTAGTTAAGGTGCTGTAAAGATGTCCTTTTCTTGTACAATAAACATGATCCCTGATCCTGTCTCTTAACCATCTATTGGACTTACCCACATAAAATTTAAAACATACAGTGCAGTGTGCCACCTATACAATATTACAGGTATTGCAATCTGCTTTTACTTTCAATTGCCATAGATGGTAGGTTTTAGGATGTCAAAAAAAGAAAACCTAGAGGTATCTACAAATAAACAAAATGCACAATTGCCACATTTGTGGGAGCCTGTCTCTAAAGGGTCAACAGTTCGATGAATTCTAGGATAACATAGTTGTTGCTTAAGATTTTTACTGTTACGATATACAAGCTTGGGTGTTTGCCCACAAGGTCACAGTTTTTAATTATCAACAGTTAGGATATGCCAGTTTCTACTGATTATATCCCCGACTTGCCCAATATTTTGCATGTAAGGTAGTACCACTGGGATACTGGACTCAACCATTCTATTTCCTTTTGAACATATGTTACCTTCAGAAAAATAAGGTTTACCACATCAATCTCTTTCATTCATGACTTTCAAATAGGGCTTTTCAATCTCTCCTCTACTATATCCTCTTCCAATAAATGCATATTTAAGTTGTTCAAGTTCTGCAGCAAAATCAGAGGTTTCACATAATAGCCGTGAAGCTCTAAATGCTTGACTCTATAATGTTATGAAATATATGGGGTGGATGCATACTATCTCTGTAGAGGAAAGTTGGATGGTAACATTCTTTCCTATGTAACCTAGTAGAGAGGCCATGGCCTGTTTTAACAATAGTAACATCCAAGTAGTCGATCTCCTTATCTGAACTATTTGAAGTAAATTTAAGAAAGGAACTGCTGTTATTAAGAACACTTACAAATTGTAGCAGTTCTTCCTTCTTTCCTTTTCAACAAATAAACAGGTCATCGACAAAACGCCAATAAAACCATAGCAGACCATCATCATCCTGTTCTATGTATTCAAATTCCTATTGTATCATAACTAAATTAGCGTATGAATTGGCACAGCTAATGCCCATAGCTACACCAGCTGTTTGCCAATAACATACGTTATCAAACAAGAATATATTGTGTTCTAGGGCCAATTCTAGAAGCATACAAATGAAATCAACATGTTGCATATCATACTATGCAGACTTCGATAGGCATGCTTTAACCATGGATATACCTAGTTGATTAGAAATGCATGTAAAGAGTGATATGACATCAAGTGTTACCAATAAATTAAAGCCATTGAATTTGGTGGTAACCTTAAATAAATCACGTAAAAAATGTTCAGTATCTTTAAGTACTACCAGGTAGTCATCCAGTACTACCCTAAGTTGTTTATCCAAGTATATGGATATTGGCTCAGTGAGTCATCCTGCACCTGATACAATAGGTCTAAATTTAGGTTGGACGGGATCATTGTGTATTTTGGGTAAAGCATACACTTGAGGAATACGTGGCGTAAAGACCACAAAAAAATCATACATCTCTTTTGACATAAGACCCATGCATAAACTTTCATCCAAAACATTAATAATACTTTTCATCATATCATAAACAATCTTTGTAGGTACAATTTTATATACATCTACCTCAGATAACATTGTTTTCATTTCATTATAATAATAGTTAGAGTCAAGGGCCACAACTGGTCCACCTTTATCCACAGGTCAAATTATTATTTGGTCATTCATTTTCAAACTATTTAATGCTTGGTGCTCTTCTTTAGATAAATTACTATGTAAGCCAGTATAGGCTTCCAAACTACTATTTTCATAGATATCACATTCACAAGCTTGAATAAACACATCAATGTTGTGTGGTAAAATTGGCATAAAAATACTCAGTTTCTTAAACATAAAATTGTTAGTATTGTTAACTGCATTGCCAAAGACTTGTTTTAGTGCAACATTGCAAGCAAACAACCACAGCTGAGCCAGAAGTTCACTGCAGTCCAATTTAACAGTAGGTATGAATGACAAACCTTTCATCAGTAAGCTAAAGTCCGTTTCAGTTAAATTATATTTAGAAATGTTCCAAACAAGGCTTAAGTTTCCACGCACCACATCTTCTTTATCATACAAACCTGTTATAATGGAGGCTCCTTCCTTTTCTGACCTCCTTTGGGTGTTCCTGAGTCGAATGACCTCTTTCTTTGAGCCCGAAAAGGAAGGGGTAACAGAGGAAAAAACAGTTCCTTGTGTTCAACGTGTTTTCATCTAACAACCAGTCCTGTTTCAACATCTGATACAACAGGGTCAATAGCAATGAGTCATTCTATTAGTGGAGTCGAATAGACAGAGTTGCAACGTTCTGGTGATGAGACATTCAAAGATGACTTCTGATTGGATAAACCAATGGCAGTATCTGCAATACAATTGGATACCACTGTTTCAGCACTCGCCAGGTTAGATGATTCAGCTACTACAGCCGTTCTTACTCGCCCTGGATCATCTGATTTGCAGCGGTTTTAGGCCAAGTAAAAACCTGCTGATGTGAAAAATCAAATATATCTTTGGTGAGCTTTTTCATTTTTTGGCCAATTAATTTCCTTTCATAATTACTGACCTTCTCAGTCAGCTCATTGGAATAGAGTTGAACATACTCATCACCCACCAATATAACTAATTCATTCTGTTGTTCAATGATTTTCTTATTCAGTTCAATTTCCATTGATTGAAAAAAGTTATAAGTAGTCTCAAATATGCCTCGCTAGTTTCTAAATTAATCTGTTGCCATTGGGCTAAGAGATCTGGATAGAAGTCACCATAAGTAGGCATATTTAAAACCCTTAATCCTTTCGGTATAACATTCTTATTGAGGCAAGCTTCCAAATGGAAGCATTGATGTTGTAGTCTCTTGAACTTAAACAAATCATTCTCAATATTCTTCTTTATTTCTCGAATCTTAGAAGCAGAAGCATTGCCAAAAGTTATATCATTCTCCTGGATATTAAGAAATTCACCAGATAACAATGGATTCTGTTGCTTAGTCATGAATTCAAAAAGTCATGAGTTAGATACATTTCTTTGAATTCAAATCACATTTGTGTTCATACCACACACACTACCTTCTGCCATGCTCTCTAAATAAACTTCTTGCAAAAAATCAAACTGATGAGAGCTGAAACCCAGGAAAAACACCAAAAAAAACAACCAGGCAGAAACAATGGACTCCAGTAAATTCCAATAAAAACAACACACCCTTTCATGTGGTCCCACACATAGTTTCTTGTTCCAAGTATTACATGTACAATTCAAAAATGTTTGGATGGGTGACATTGTCAATGATACAGAAGGTAAAGAACTTCAGTGGATTTTGCACCTGGGGGTGCACAGAGGCTCAGGGCTCAATGACTGTGTTCCTGTTAAGCCAGTTTTGAAAAATAGAAGGCTACTTCGGTAACAGGCTGATAATACGTCTGATTTCTTTAAATTATAATTGTTTCTTGGAGGGATCCTTGTGTAGTTTTGATTGGTTAACTTAGAAGGTTTGAACAGTATATACTATTGACTTGCCTGATTTTAATATGTCTGATGAAGTATTGTTTAACCATATTAAAGCGCTTACATCTCTTGTTTTATTAAAGTTTTTTTAAATGGAATTTACTGGAGTCCATTGCTTCTGCCAGGTCATTTTTTTGGTATTTTTCCTGGGTTTATCAGTTGGGTTTTTTGCATACTAGGAGTGAAACACAGTTGAACGATGGCACAATAAAATGAAGTATATTTGAATTATAGACCAGGTCAGATGGTACTAGGACATAAAAAAAGTCAAAAAGTTCATTCATCAGCTGTGGGCTTGGAGGCAGATACATTAAGATTAACATATCTGTTTACCTGATACAGACTGTAAAAAGTTAAATCAAAGGATATAAAAAGAGATAAGTTTATGAAAGGCTAGGTGTAGTATAACTGTGTGCAAACACAAAAGGCTGTGTAGCAAGTGAGCACAAAGTATTCAGATAATATGAAAGTTAACATTTTTTGCTTTTCGGAAAATGATTTTGATTTCATTTAAAATGCTTTAGTTTCACCTGGGTACTTAACTTAAGAGAAAACAGATCAAGAGTTGGCCTGCAGTAATCACAGAACAGTGCTTAAGTCAAAATGCATACTGTCCATTCCTCAGGACATGCTAAGTGAAAAGCATTCTTCTGACATTAATATATTCACTGGGTAACTCTCTTAGGAGATTGCATCTTACCTGGGGTTTAACAACCTTCATGCTATTTGTAATAGATGACAGGGAGGCAGAGGTAAACATTAAGAGGTAAGAAGCACCTTGCATTTACCTTGTTGTGGTTTTACCACTCCTTTGAAAAAAAAAAAAAAAATATATATATATATATATATGTGTGTGTGTGTGTGTGTGTGTGTGTGTGTGTGTGTGTGTGTGTGTGTGTGTGTGTGTGTGTGTGTGTGTGTGTGTGTGTGTGTGTGTGTGTGTGTGTGTGAAGATAGGTAAAGGCTGCCAGCCTAGCCAGATAAATTTTGCATATAATTCTGTCATTTGTAAATATTAATATAAGCCACAGGCTCGTTCCCTTAAAAGGGGAAAAATGCTGTTAGATGTGGAACGGCAAAAATTTAGCAATGGTGCACTCTACTGTAAGAAAGCTAAGTCAAGCATTTTATGACTGTCTTTGATGTCAAAATTTGGAGCCGAGATGTCTAGAGAAAGGCATTCTGCCTATTGTTTTAAGGCCACAGTTATACCACAGCTAGAATTTGCATGTATAATTTCTTTTATTGCCCTTGCTTCCTAACCAGCTGCAAGATCAAAAGGGCCATTAACCTCTGAGAGTCTGTTAGCATGGGAACCAGAAAGAAATTATGTAATCTGAAATGAATTAGTGGTACTGTGTTATCAATTTAAGGAGAGAAAGAATGAGGGCATTAGAACATTTGTCTGGAGAACATCCAACATCACCAGTACTGCCTGTATCTATATGTAAGTAGGATCTTAGACTTTAGTGTTTGTCTTAGAAATAGCTAGAAATTAGGTAGATTAGAATAAGTGTTTTTCTCTGTTGATGTCAGAACTTTTCTATGGTATTATTTTAAGTATTTCTTTGTGGGAGGACATGGTGGTGCAGCGGTTAGTTTTGCCACCTCACAGCGAGAGGTTCTCCGTTTCGATTCTCGGCTGGGGTGCCTTCTGTGCGGAGTCTGCATGTACTCCCTGTGGTCGCATGGGTTTCCTCTGGGTGCTCCAGTTTCCTCCCATATCCCAAAGACATGCAGTAGGTGGACTGGACACTCTAAATTGGCCCTAGGAGTGAGTGTGTGCGTGTGTGTGCCTTTTGTGGAAGGTTGGGTGCCAGACTGGCAACTCGACACAGTAAAACTCCACTGCCAATCATGAGCAGAGAGTTGATCCGCTGTGTCGACCCCTAACTGGGAAAAAGCTGAAAGAAGAAGAAGAAGATTTTAAGTATTTCTCTGTGATCTCTGAACTCTTGACTAGCACTGTGTAGTAAGAAGTATTGTCTTGTGTTTTTATTATTTATTATTAAACATTTTTAAACTTTTCAACTGTGGTTGTTTTTTGTAGAGATAATTTTATCTCTAAGAGTACATAGCATGTATATAGTGATATAGTGATATAGTGATAGTGATCCCAAATAAAACCAAGACCCAATCCTCCAAAGGCAGACGTCCTGTCTGGTGGACCCCAGCCATAAACAAACTATACAATAGAAGGAGGAAGCTACTAAATGATAGAGCAAAATCCCAAAAAGGGAAGGCATCACTGATCAGTATTAGCAAACAACTACGGGCACTCATAAAATTGTCTAAGGCCAGCTTCGAGAGAAAAATTGCACAGGACACTAAGGATAATAACAAGGCTTTCTTTAGCTATGTTAGGAACCTGGGTGGTAATTACCAGATATGCTCAGAAGTAGTCCAAAATGACAAAAAATACACTGAACCCACAGACATTGCCAACATCCTAGCTGACAGGTTCAGCGCAAACGTCCCCCCCTCCCCACCAAAAGGGCAAATATCTATCCCAGCAGAGTGCTGCCCCCTGACATCTCAGATGCTCAGGTAAGAGCTGCCCTCTCCAAAGCAAAAAACACAGCATCAATGGGACCAGACGGTGTCCCGGGCTGTGTCCTACATGAACTCCAAGAAGAGCTAAACCCAAACATAAAACTACTGTTCAATCTCAGCCTTACTACAGGATATGTGCCCAAAGAGTGGCGTACAGCAACAGTGGTCCCTCTCCATAAAGGTGGTGCCTCAATGGATCCTGGAAACTATCGCCCCATAAGCCTGACTAGCTTGGTCTGCAAAGCTATGGAAAGGATCATCATGGACCTCATAAATAAAGATATTGGGGAGGTACAGACACTGGATCCTACCCAGTTCGGCTTTGTTAAGGGCAGATCCAGCCTCTTAAATCTGGTTGATTTCTTTGAAACAGTCACCAAGGCCATTGACGAGGGGAAGGTGGTCCACACAGCCTACCTGGACCTCGCAAAAGCCTTCGATACAATACCCCACTTGGGCATTATAGATAAGCTCACCAGCTTAAATATAAACCCCTATGTCACTAGATGGATTGCAAACTGGCTCAAGGACAAAACCCACATGGTTAGAATTGCTGGAGCCATGTCAGACTCCATACCAGTTACACGTGGTGTCCCACAAGGCTCAGTCCTGGGACCTCTCTTGTTCGGTATATATTTCTCGGAGATACAGGCCAACACGGAAGGACTGTGGCTGACCAAGTTCACAGATGACTGCAAACTGGGCACCATAATCGACTCTCCAGCTGACACAAGCATCCTCCAAAAGGGCCTCATAGAAACAGACAACTGGTGCCAGAGCCATGGCCTCAAGATAAATGCCAAAAAGTGTATAGTCATCCCCTTTGACAAAAACAAAGTGCCCACAAATTACCACATAGGTGATAATCCATTAAGTACAGAAGAAGTAATTAGGGACCTGGGGACCCAAGTTGATAGCAATCTCTCATTTGACAACCACGTGGCCAATGTGGTTAGAAAAACATTTTATATAGCCCACCTAATCATGAAGGGATTCACATCTAGATCAGGGGAGGTCATCGTGCCTCTTTACTCATCCATCATCAGGCCCATAATTGAGTGCAATGCCCCTTTTGGGATGTACCTTACCAGACACCTGCAGCAACTGGAAAGACCCCAAAAGTACCTCACCAAGAGGATCAAAGGGCTCAAACAGATGCCATATGCTGCCCGGTTAAAGAAACTCCAGCTCTACTCAGTGGCATACCGCCTGTTCAGAGGTGATCTGTGCCTGACGTATAAAGCCATGTCCAACCCGGAATTAATGGACATGCTGCACCTCAGAAAATCCAAATCCCATTGAGCTACACGCTCGAGAGACTTGAACCTCAGCACTGAAATAAAAAGGACATGCTGGAGGGACAGATTCATAACCCAGAGGCTCCCTTCACTCTGGAATAAAATCCCAGTCCAGGTTAGGCAGAGTCCCTCATTGACTCTCTTCAAGAGGAATCTTGATGAGTGGATGGGAGATCGTAGGTTTACCCCAGGTATCACTTCTGTGTCACTGTTAGACAGAGGCACAGTATACTAACCTCGAAAAAGGGCATAGCAAAATAAATTTAAAATGGGTGGCGAAAGCTAAACACATTCTGGCTAGGCTTATAAATGCCCTAGGGCAGATAGCCTAGTATGAACCTATGAACCTATGAACCTATAATACTGTACAAAGTCACTCCAAGAAAGTCTTGACTGTTAGTTTGCACTTACCATTTGGATAACAATATTGCACAATAATAATTGGACACCATTTTAAGGGCCTATGGGTAGCTGATAAATATTAGCTGGGTGGTGGCAGTGATTTCGACTGTATAGTCTGGGTAAAAGGAGCACAGCTGGAGAACCTGTGCCAGCCTTCCTCAGGAGTGTTCATGTGGTTGTATAAACTCTTATCTCAAAGTGTGTGTGTGTCAGCTACTTGGGCAGGGATATGAAGCACTGGTTGAACAGAGAGGGTGTTGGGGGTTTAGCTTACCCATTAGGCTGAGATCTGGACCCTATAGCTGTGCCAGTGGGGAGTCTGATAAGGGACCTGGAGAGAAAAGGAGAAACAAGCCACAGACTGACTGCGATCTCTGTGTGCTCTTAAGGGAAATTGTACTTTACTGTGTGTGTATTTGTTATCCTTTCCATATATGGATGCTCCTCACTGGTGTTAGTGGTGAGGATTGAGCCTCCTTGACTGCTGGGCCAGCGCACGGGCATCATTTCATATATATATATATATATATATATGAAAAAATATATATATATATATATATATATATATATATATATATATATATATATATATATATATATATATATATATATATATATATATATATATATATATATATATATATATATATATATATATATATATATATATATATATATATATATATATATATATATATATATATATATATATATATATATATATATATATATATATATATATATATATATATATATATATATATATATATATATATATATATATATATATATATATATATATATATATATATATATATATATATATATATATATATATATATATGAATGGGTCTACTTTAAACACCCGACACGTAAATTACCGACCCCAAATGAACGACAGTGAAGTTTGCCGAACAGTCTAAACATCGACCTCCACTTCAACGACGCATCTGCAGTAACGCGAACATCACTCATATACTCCACAACATAAAAACTATAACAGTGATTCCCAACACTGTAACAGCAGATTTATGATCATACATTGAACGGCAACAAAATACTTGTATGATCTTTACAACATCGCTGATAAATAAACGTAAACAGCAGCAACAGTTCCCACTGTAACATCATAAAATGAAAGAAACAAGTGTTCTACTTAACCATGTGAAATAGTTCTCTTCAGTAGACTCCCGACAAATTTGTGCCATAAACGCAAACCCCTCAGCAGTGTAACGCAACATCGCACGTTTAACTACAAATATATTTGTACTCTCTTCATAATAGACAAAGACTTCTTCTCACATCCTTTACAGTTGTACTTAGCGTACTATTTCATGCGTCTCTAGTTTCAACAACAGCATAGCACATTAAACTTTCAGCAATCTCGCTACAGCCTTCACGAAATCTAATGCAGTATATTCTGCCCTGTTGTGTAGCACTGTCAGAAACTGTTCATGTCTAGCCAGTAACCTCCTTTTCTTAGGTGATGGTGGGACACCGGTTGACATACGCACACATAGTTCATCAACCCTATCCTGTTCTCTGCAAAGGCAGGACATATTTAATCGTCGGTGATTTGTTTGTCGATCAATACACATTTCGTGTAACTGTAATGTCGGGCATTCAGTCTCGACGTACTGGGTTTCGCTCATTCAGTATTACATTTTTTTAAAGTAGACCCATATATATATATATATATATATATATATATATATATATATATATATATATATATAAAATATATATATATGTGGATCTACTTTCAAATATGGAAAGACCACAATCCCAAATGTTATTTTCGTGAGATGCCCAAAACTACACAGTACACACTATACCAACTGAAACCCACCTAAGTGTGGGGCTACACCTCCATACCACCCCTAACTATATATACCAACTCTGGGATCATACTACAGTGATGGAAAGGGCATATTTCCCCTTGACTAGCAAGTGTTTACTAGCCCTGGGAAAAAGTCCATAGTTTGGGATTTTAACTTTCATTATTTTCATTTCAGGAAAATAACATTCAGGATTGTGGTCTTTCTGATATTTGAAAGGGGATTCATATATATATATATATATATATATATATATATATATATATATATATATATATATACATACATATATGCATATATATACATATATATGTGTATATTATTTATTTATTTATTTTATTTTACATTTGTTGACCGGGATAATCCGTCTGGATACATGTCCATTTTCAGCGGAGGCCCGAGGAGAAAAGCTCTACATATACAAATTTTAATATACATAAGGTTTCTATTATTACATAGGAACATACAAATTGTTACCTAATACAATGATTAAAGAGAACATAGGTAATTACAAGCAAAACAATTATCTCAATTTCAGTTTGATTAGCCTCAATACAGAGGTAAATAAGGTTTCAGTTGATACAAAGGGAGGAGAAATAATAGGTGGATAGATCAGGTAGAGAGAAGGGTCATGGTATATACCATGGGAAATAAATGAAAGAAGAGAAGAGAGAGATACTAGGAGGGTTGGAGGGAATTAATCCGGGAATGAGCATTGGCAGAGCCAGTGTGACTTAAAATATTGAAATAGACTTTTTTTAAAGAGGGATAAGGAGGTAATGGTAGTAATGCTAGAGGGAAGAGAATTCCAAGTTTTGGCAGTGACGTTAGCAAACAGAGCATCACCTCTTGCATTATGGGATTTGACATTTTGAAAAAGAAGCTTATTTGAGGAGCATAGGCTATTTAGGTTGTTGTATGGTGTAATTAGGCACTTTAGTGCAGGAGCTTTGTCCAGGTGTTTAAGTATTTTAAATACTTCAATAAGTTGGTTTTGATGAAGAAGGTTTGGGAGTTCTATCCATCCAAGGGTTTTTAGGTTATTACAGTGGTGCGTTCTATGTGGAGTGCCAGTAGCAAATCTGGCAATGTGATTATACGAACTTGAGAGTTTATTTAGCTCACTTTTATTAAGCTTGGTGAAAACTGGGGATGCATATAAAAGTGTAGATAGTAAATGAGTGCGGGCAATGGTTGTTTTTGTCATTGGGTTTAGAAAGGCTTTGATTCTATATAGTGACCCTAATTTCTTGTTCACGGTTTTAATAGTATTATTAATATGCGTATCAAATCTAAGTTTATCGTCTATGGTAACTCCTAGGTCAGGTGTGATAGTTGTCCCATTGTTTGATTGAATGGTAAAGGCAGTAAAGGGAAGTTTTAGGGTTGGATGAAAAAGAAGCAGTTTGTTTTTTTTTGGATTAAGAAGTAGCTTTCATCCTGATAACCAGTTTTCCACAACTGTGAAGCAGGATTGGGTTTTGGCTAGTAGATTCTCTAGAGATGTATCAGAGCAGACTAAGGTTGAATCATCGGCATATTGTACACAGGTTGCCTCAGGGATGGTTTTATGTAGGTCATTAATAAAAACTGAAAAAAGAAGTGGGCCCAGTATGGACCCTTGTGGAACCCCTATGGTATTAGGTAAGAGTTCAGAGAGTTGATTGTCCCAGAGTATGGCTTGTTTCCTATCCAAGAGGTAAGCACGGAACCAGCCTAAGGTTAGGTTGTCAAGTTGTAAGGTTTTTAGAGTATTATGAAGTAGTTGGTGGTTAACCATGTCAAAGGCTTTTGAGAGGTCCAGAAAGAGAGCAGATGATATTTTTTTGTTATTACGGTTTCTATTGATTGTATCCATAAAGGAAAGTAGGGCAGTAGTTGTACTGTGGTTAGGTCTAAATCCATGTTGTGAGTTGGTAAGTAGATTATTCTGAATAAGATAGTGAAGGAGTTGTTTGTATATACATTTTTCCATAATTTTGGCCAGAGGGGACATTATGGCTATTGGCCTATAGTTTGATAGTTCTGTGGAATTACCCCCCTTATGAAGTGGTATGACGTGGGATGTTTTCCAAATTGTGGGGATGTTAGATTCAGTGATGGTGCGATTAATTAGTATGGATATTGGGTAGGCAATGACATCCGAAGCTTTCTGTAAGTATTCGGCTGGGAGGAGGTCAGCGGAGAGGGTTGTAGGTTTAAGCTTTTGAAGTAAGGATCTTATAGTAGAAGTGGAGACAGGTTGTAGATTGAAATTAGGTTTAGTTTCTGGACTGTATTCATTCACAGGACAATAGGTAGCTGATAGTTGGTTAGCTAAGGTTTGAATAGTGTTCGTGAAGAAAGAGTTAAAGGTGTTGGCTACTTCAATTGGGGTTTTATCAGATACCTGTTCTGGGGTAGGAGTGGAGGATTTGCCTGGGTGGATAAGATTATTAAGACCTGCCCAGATTTTTTTAGGGTTCTTTTGGTGTTTGTTTTGTAGTTGGCAGTAATAATTTTTTTTGTCAGCTATTACTGATTTTTTTGTTGCATTTCTTAACTGCTGAAATCGGATGTGGTCTTGGGGTAGTTTGGTTGCTCGCCATATATCCCATGATTTGTTTCTGTTTTTCATTTTAGCTTTAGTTTCTTTTGTGAGCCAGGGTGCAATGTTTGTTTTCGTTTTGATTAATCTTTTAGGGGCATGATTATCGAGTATGGCTAGGAAGGTAGTATTAAATTTAGATACTGCGTCCTCTAGGGGGAGATACTTTAGTTTTGTCCAGTTACAGGATCTGAGTTCTTCTTGAAATTTTGAAAGGCCAAATTGCTTCCTATTTCTAATTGACCTGTACACAGGAGTTGTAGGGAGGCCTGTTTTATTTTTCTTTATATATGTAATGAGGTGATCGCTTAGGTCATTTGGAGCAGTCCCGGCCTTATAGGTTCATAGGTTCATAGGTTTATACTAGGCTATCTGCCCTAAGGCAATCTTTATATGAAAAAATACTGTCTTTTTGGTTGGCATTTCCAATTCTGCAGTGACACAGAGATGATCTGGGTAAACCCATGATCCCATCCACAGGTCTAGATTTCTCTTGAACAGAGTCAGAGGTGACATGGACGATAAATCTCCCTCCAGCACGCCCTATTTATATCCTGCTAAGGTTAAGTCGCTTGCTCTAGTGGTTTTGGGGATTTGGATTTTTGAGGTGGAGCATGTCCATTAATTCGGTTGACATGGCCTTATGTGGCACACATGTCACCTCCTGAGCAGACGTATCGCATAATAGATGGAGTTTCTTCAATCTGGCAGCATATGACAGATTTTGGAGTTTAGTATATTTTCTAGTGTATCCACATTGTTCCCAGGAGGGATATACACTGTAATTAGATTAATACTTTTTTCTTTATTTAATTGCAGTTTTAGAGCAAGTATTTCCGCATTAGAGATTTGGGGTGGTTGCTTGGTGTTTTCCCGAAGGTATGACTATACATTGTTGCTTATAGAGCACAATAATACCACCACCCTGTGGGTTCTGTCCTTAAGGTTTGCAACCCTATGGTTTATATGTTTATATCCAAGTGGTAGGATTTCTAATATAGTGGGAGTAGCATTATGTGTCAAACTGCAAGGTCAGGTAGGCTGTGTGGACTGCCTTTTCCTCATCAATGGCCTTGGTGACTGGTTTGAAGAAGTCAACCAAGTTCAAAACATATTATATCTTGAAGGTGAGTGGGTCGGGTCCAATGTCTGCAAGTCCCCTATATCTTTGTTTATGAGCTCCATTATGATCCTCATAGCTTTGCAGACTAGACTTGTTAAGCTTATGGGTCGGTAATTACCAGGGTCCGAGAGGCCGCCTTTGTGGAGACCACAGCTCGCTCGCATTTCTGCCACTTCTGGGCACGATCCTGTGGTAAGGCTGAGATTAAACAGCTGCCTTATGCGCGGTTTAATTCATTTAGCCCGTGGTAGCACACAGCCGGGACACCATCCCATCCCATTGATGTGTTTTGCTGTTAGAGAGCAGCTTTCACTCAAGCATTTGAGATGTCCGAGGCTACACTGGGCTGGGGATAGTTATCTCTCCCTTAGGGGGAGAGGGGGGTGAAGTTTGCACTGAACCTGTCTGCCCAGTATGTTGGCAATGTCTGTGGGTTCAGTGATTTTTGTATCATTTTGGACTAATTCTGAGCATATCTGGGGTTTACCAGGTTCCACACATAGCTGAAAAAAGGCCTTATGAGTTTCCACTGAATCCATGGTTCCTAACATAGCTTGAAAAAGGCCTTATGATTGTCCTTTGAATCATGGCAATTTTTCTCTCAAAATTGGCCTTAGTTGATTTTATGAGTGCTCGTATTTTTACTAATAATGATCAGGGTGACTTCCTTTTATGGATTTTGTTCTATCATGTAATAGCTTTCTCCTCTTATTATAAAGTTTGTTAATGGCTGGGGTCCACCAGACTGGACGTTTGCCCTTTGTGGAAAGAGTCTTGGTTTTATTTGGGATTGCCTGATCCATGCAGTCCTGGAGGTGTTCATAGAAGGCATTTGTAAGGGCTTCGCAGCTTGGGTTGTGGTTTCCTCTGGCTCAGGGGCCTTGAAGGATACCACACCAGTCTTGAGTAGTGTGAAGTTTGCTTTAGAGAAGTTCTTCACTATGGTCATTTTTGTTTGGGGTGGGGGCAGGATGTGGATTTCCAGTGAGATTAGTTTATGATCAGATCTCACCAATGAGGGATATACTTCTGGTGTGGAGCATTTTGTCCCCATGTTTGTGACAATGAGATCTAGTATATTTTCTCCTCTCGTGGGAATAGTGACTAGCTGTTCCATGGCATTTGAATTTATGAACTCCAGGAACCATTGGGCTAGAAAGTTAGGGCTTGAGTAATGTTCCCAGTCTATATTCGGGTAGTTGAAGTCACCCAATATGATGGTGTTTGGAGATACATTTATACCCTCCAGTGTCTTCAGGAAGGCTGTGTGGGGTTCCTGAGTTTGAGAGGGTGGCCTGTAGCATGCTACAATTTGAAGAGCAGTTTTGCCTATGGTTAGTTGCACCTGGATGGTTTCTGAAGCTTCGTGCATTGCCACCAACCTGGAGGTGTGGGTATCCTTTATGAATATGGATACACCTCCTTTTGTGGTGTGGTCTGGGTTTTGGGGCGGAACGCATGATATGAGGTAAAACCTAATAGTGCCGGGTGCTCTCAGGAGCCTTGAACCAGGTTTCAGTTACAGCACAGACATCGATGTTCTCCATACTGAGAAGGGCCTCGAGTCGTGCATTTTGAGATTTAGACTTCTGGCATTGAGCAGCATTACCCTCAGTTTCTTCCCATTTTTGTTTTCTAGGTGGTAGGTTTAGAATTTGAGCCTTGCCTAAAAAGGCACTATGGGGTGGCAAGAGCCTTAGCCAATATCCGGAATCCCAGGGTGACAGGTGCAAGCCGTCCCTTGAAGCAGCATGGCTTGTCAAGCATGTCATCCCAGGCAGACAGACACTGATCCCCTTTGAATGACACCAGACATTAAGCCAATTGTTAAAGCTGATCATCTTGTCTCTATATTGTGGCATCATTCTTGGTGAAGGAAGGATACTGCTCAGGGTTAGGGTCATACCTGCCTGGACTACATAATCAGAGAGCTCCTCTATGTCTCTTTTCATGTAGTCCAGGGAGGTACATCTCAGGTCATTCACACCAGCATGGACAATGACTGTGTCATATTTGTACTTGCCATGGAGTGACCCGAGTGCTTGTGTTATGTGGCGGATTCTAGCGCCCGATAGGCAGCTTACTGTGACCCTCTCCTTGTTCAGCCTGGTGAGTGGGACATCAGTGTGTCTGACTATGGAGTCACCTATGACAAGTATGTTTGGTGTTGTATTTGGCCTTATGGGCTGTGACTGCTTTGCACACTGCTTTTGTGGTTTATGTGTTGCTTGTGGGGTGTCTTGAGGTAGCAGTTGTTTGGGTGTCTGCTTTGGAGGCCTCTGCTGTTTAGGTAAATTTTTACTCAGAGCCTCCGAGTATGTCTTTGTGTGTTTATGTGTTTGATTCAGTGGAGTGGTAGCATTATGTGAGGCTGGTTTTGTGGTGTGTGTAGTTGCCTTCTCCTCCTGTCTGGTCTTGCCAGACCTGAGTTGAGAGAGCTTAGCCTCCAGTTTGGCTAAATAGCTGCATCTCTCGCAAGTATTTGTGTTATGTGGGAAGAGGAGAGGGTTGTCTGTGTACATGAGGCAGTTATAACATTGCCTCAAGATTCCCAGATTCACCAGCTGGACCAGAGAGGAGATTGACAACTGGCCTTTGGACATGCTAGAATAATATTGGGAAATCCTTAATTGAAAACAAGGGCCAGTGGGGAGTGAGGGTGTAGTGCTTTTAATTTTGTGCTGACTTATATAATTGCTTTAGTGAGCAAGTGCCAGGTAACTTGAGTGCAATGTGTTACAAGTAACTAAATGCAAAAACGACAAACAGTAACTTTCTTTCAAGTGAAACAAGGAAATAAGTACAGTAAGCAATGCAGATATCACTAGTGATCCACAGAAGCTGAGAAGTTATGATTAGGTGGAATTAGCTTCCAGGGAAATAACAAGCAAACAAACAACAAGCATATAAACAAAGCTAGATTCAGCAGGCCTGGATCTAGTCTATGCTAGAGCAAACAAGGTGTACCAATTTCAGTAAGATACAGTTCAAATATTCAGGCACTATAAACCTTTAACCAGAAATTCCCAGCTCAGAAGGGCAGAGTCCAGCCTCTTCTCCCACAAGAGTGCAGACCACAAACCTTCTTAATGTAAAATAACTGGCCTGAAGCCCAAGTGCCTAAACCAGAACTAATACACTTGGACACTGGGCTCTCAATCAGCAGTTCCCAACTTAGAAGGATGAAAGCTACCTGTCCTGCCACCACAGTGCTTGCCACAAACCTTCCTAATGTAAAACAACTGGTCTGAAGCCCAAGTGCTTAATCCAAAAGACTTGAATGATAGCTACACTTTAATCAAGTTACAACCAAGCAGTAATAAATACCATTGAATACTTTAGAGAATGTCTGGATTAGTGCTCAAGTTACACAAACAAAGCTAGATCCAGCAGGCCCGAATCCAGTCTATGCCACAGCAAACAAGGCGCACCAACTTTATATGTTTGAGGTTGGCTATTTATTAGGATCCAATCTAAAATACTTTCTTTTTGGTTGGCATTTCCAATTCTGGTGGTGGTATTTATGATCTGGGTAAACCCATGAAGGTTAATGTGGATGGGGTTGGTTTCTGAGGAGCATAGGTTCCAATCAATGTTGACGTCACCCATGATGATGGTTTCTTGGGGGTAGTAATTAGAAATCCAGTTTAGTATATTTTCTAGTGTATCCACATTGTTCCCAGGAGGGATATACACTGTAATTAGATTTATACTTTTTTCTTTATTTAATTGTAGTTTTAGGGCAAGTATTCCTGCATTAGAGATTTGGGGTAGTTGCTTGGTGTTGAAGATAACATTTAGATTGTTGTTATAGAGCACAATAATACCACCACCCTTTCTTTTTATACGGTCAACCCTACGTATATTATATCCGGGTGGTAGGATTTCATTGTCTTTGGTTCCTGGTTTTAGCCAAGTTTCAGTAATACATATTATATCTGGACAGTGAGTGGCTAGGAGGGCGTGCAGGTTAGGTACTTTGTTATTGATACTTCTAATATTTAAGTGATAAATCTGGAGGGAATTGGCTGCCTTTGACGAGGGTGATGGGCAGTTTGGAATGGTAGTAGTTGTAGGGCCAGGATTAGGGTGGATATCTCCATCTTTAATGATGTTTCTACTGAGGTACTCTAATAGTTTAGTTAGTTTTAGTAGTAGCTTTTGATTTTGTCTAGATTTGGGGTGATTAGGATTGATTTTGAAGTGGTAGTGGTGTATAGAATTGGGAATTATGCCACCTAACTGTAGGGAATTTGGTTTACTACTAAGTTTTACTGGGGGAGTGTTGGTACTACCTCTAGGGTAGGGGTACCCTGAGTATGGCTGGTCTTCATATTTGGTCATTAGGTATGTGATCGTTATAAGTGGGGTGATAAGAAATATAATTTGTAATATTGCCTTCGAATTAGAGGGTTGAGTGGGTTGCATGATTTAAGTAGTGAGCTGTAAAAATTGTGATATGGGCGTGAGCAATGTACAATTAAAGTATATAGAGGGGGTGGGGATAGGGGAGAAATTATAGGACAAGGTATGGTTAGGAGATAAGGGGGCGTGGTTACTTAGGTATAAATGTAGGGGTACTGGGGTGGTGGGATATGGGGGCAGGGTGGCGCGAGCGAGCCCGAGCGAGGGCTTGGAGCGGGGATTATCCAGCTCCAATGTTTTCTAATGGCAGGAATTTTAAGGCAAGTACTTATGGTAGTTAGCGTTTTACTAATACTATGTAATAGAGTGAAGCTACAGAGAGACAGTTTAGTATGTAATCTGTTTTCTTTTACTGGGATTTTATTCTAATAATCTTTAAATGTATCCAATTTAAGTATTTGGGAGTTATATGGGATGCTATCCTTTAATTGAATCCAGTACGCTAGCTAGCATACTATAAGCTTTGAGCATTACAAACAAGTCGACAGTAGCTTCTTTTCCTTAGGAAGTTTACTTTTAGTTTAGAGTAGTACCTTAAATTAGCTTTGTTTGCTCTCTATAGTTATAGAGTGCAGCATAGGGTCAGCGCTTGCTTGTTTTAAAATGTTCAGGTCAAGCGTTTCACTTTTGGAGGAGTTGTAGAGTAGGATGAAGTTGGGGGGTGAGAGAGGACGGCGCCTAAAAGAAAAAATACAGAATACATAGACAGTGTTGGCGTTAGCTCATAGTATTAATAGTGAATTATGCAGCACAGTTGTAAGTAAATATCTATGTAAACTCTAAAGTTCAAATATACACTGATAGTACCCTTCTATCAGCGCCATATATCATTTTCTGATATTAAGCTGAGGAACGCCAAACAATAGCATAGTAAATCAATGATGAGATGGGAAAGGGTCGTGGAAATCTTGATGTGAGTATGTGGGGAGAAGTTGACTCACTTGCTATGCCATATATGCTGCTCACTTGATGATCAAAATATATATATACTGTCTCTAAAGTTTGATCATCTGCAGTCCAATGATGCTCCTAATCCTCTGGTTTCCCAATAGTAGTGTAATATCCCAAACCATGGGCCACACAAGGTGAATTTGTGGGATGGGAAAGGGTCGTGGAAATCTTGATGTGAGTATGTGGGGAGTCCACTTCTGTTCTCCCTCTTTATTAACGATCTACAGACTGCTATCCCACAAGCTACCTGCATACAATATGCAGATGATTCTACCCTTATCTGCTCAGCCCCTTCCTCTACTGAACTGAGTTCATTGACCCAAAAGACCTTTAACACAGTAGAAACTTGGTTTTCTAGATGGTTTCTCCTACTAAATGCCAAAAAAACTAAACTCCTCCTCTTCTCCCCCACCGCTCGGTCCCCTCCTTTAAACTTTACCATTTCTTCAAATAATGGCACTATCATCTCACCTGATCCAACTACTAAACTCTTAGGGATAACCATTAACAATAATCTTTCCTTCGATCAGCACATTAACAACACCATCAAGATTGTTAACAGAAAAATTGGATCCCTATATCGCAGCAAACCTTTTCTAACCCCAGCAACTAGAACCAAAATTGCACAATCTCATCTCCTATCTACTCTCCTATATGCTTCCCCCATTTATACAAACCTTAAGAAAATCAATCTTAATAAACTTGCAACTTGCTATAACAACATAGCTCGCTTCACCACTAGTAACCCCTTTAGGACCCACCATTGTATAAACCTAAAACAACTTGGCTGGCTCGAATTTCAAAACTACCTAATAATCCCTCAACTCACTATAGCCCACAACATATTACACCTTCCTGACAACACCCCAATACTCTCTCAACTTCTAATCCCTTACAACAATCTCAACTCACTGCTCCTCTAGTAAACTCATGACAAAATCAATAAGGTAAACAATACAGCAGGTGGTTCTCTATTCACTAACACTATAGGTAGAAGTTGGAATCTCTTACCTAGTGACATAACCTTGACTACATCCCTGCCACAATTCAAACAGAAAATTAAACTTTACTACCTAAACCATTGGCTTTGTTCCTGCAGTACACCTGACTAACCTTTTCTCTTACTCTATTTCTCTATTTCTCCTTCACTCTTCTTATCTCTACCTGTCTCATTTTCTCCTCCTTTATCTGTTCTAATCTAACTATGCATAATTTATGTATAATTGCTAATATGTAATGAACTGCATATGGTAAACTTGTTTCTCTTTAAAATTATCTTTCACTCTGTATGGTCTTCTGACTTCCAATTTTTGCTATTTCTTAACAGTAATGATTTTATTATGTAATGTACTTAGTATTTAGTGGAGCTTTTCTCCTCGGGCCTCTGCTGAAAATGGACATGTATCCAGCCAGACTAGCCCGGTCAACAAATGTAAAATAAAATAAAAATAAATAAAAGTTGACTCACTTGCTATGCCATATATGCTGCTCACAAGACATAGTTTTGTTATGCAACTTAAATATTTTGCAGGTACTGTAACTTGAGAAGATGAGTAGACAATTGGCGATACCATAAGGGAACTCACTGCAACTACACAGTGACATTCCTCTCCTATGACTACCCATCATGCATTTTGGCTGTCACCTCCGCCAGTGGCTCCATCCCTTAGAAGTGTACATCAGAAAGCTCAGAAGTTGTCTCATCATTTAGGCCATGAATCATATTGAGAACACTTCCCTTAGAGTTGACTGTAGTCAGGGATGTCAAGGATTTGGGGACACACATAGTAATCTAGCCTTTGGCCATCATGTGTCTACAGTAGTGAGGAAATAATTCTATGTTGTGCTACTTATAAACAAAGGTATGCATCTACGTCCAAGGAAATCATTGTTCCACAGTATTCGGTATTCATCCAATCTATCACTGAGTGCAATGCCCACTTGGTATGTACCTATCCAGGAATATCCAACAAGCGGAATGTCCACAGATGTTCCTGACTAAAAGAATACACGGTATAAGTAAATGTCCTATGCAGACTGCCTCAAGGCTCTGTTCAAGTATTCTGTCACCTACAGGCTGTTGAAGGGAAATCTGTGCATGACATACAGGGCATTGCCAGACACTACTCAGCTGGACTTCCTGCATATCAGCAAAACAAACAGCATCCAAATAACTGATTCTAAAGACTTATACCTTGCCTGTAATACAAATAGAACCTGCTAGACAGAGAGGTATGTATCCCAGATACTATCCTGTCTGTGGAACAGGCTCCTCATCCATGTGAAGCAGAGGTCCTCCCGATCCCAATTCAAGTATAACTTGGAGAATTGCTTGGGGAATATAAAATTCATCCCTGGCTTGGCACCTATGTCATCTCCCAGGCCCCTGCTTGTCAATGTTTCATCTCCCAAGCCCCTGCTTACATTTATCAAGGGTACTAGAACTTGTCAGAGATTTAGGATGCATGGCAAGGCTTAAAAAAGCCCCTGTGGTTGTTAGCCTAGTAAACAGCTATGAACCTATGAGCCCATGAACCAATCAAACTCATTTTATTCTTTACCATGGAGTCAATGCTGCCCATAAATATGTTTGGCGAGGTTCCCACATAATCTTCTAGTTTCAGCCTATTGGATTCCTTTTATTATTTTTTGATAAGATGACCCAGATATTTGAGCCACTTTTTTCTTGAGGAAATGTTTCATTTCGGCTCCTCTCTTTGCAGTGAATTGCCAGTTCAGCTTGATCAATTCTGACTGAATAATAGTATTTGCTGGTGCTAGTGCAATGTTTGTCAACTCCTTTTATTAGCATGATATTAACTGTAAATGGCAGCCAGAATGTAATTGGTATTAGCCAATCAGATAACAGCAAATAGAAACCTTACTCTGAAATATGGATATCTCCATAGCCAAAAAAAGTCTTAAATGCTTTATCTGAAACATTAATGTCAAGCCATATGGTATTTATATTAAAGTTCAATTATGCACAGTGTCCTGAGAGAGCTGAAATTTGTATGTCACTAAGCAGATATCAATACTTCATTGTACAGCTCAGTAACTGCTCATTCAAATACTCTTTGTCAATAAAAACATGTCTATTATGAGCCTCTTAAATCAGGAATCTACACTCTCAGTTACACAGCTGATCATATGACAGGAATTATTTCCAACAAGTGCAGATTCATACCTTAGCAGAAGCATTTAGTTCTTCATTACTTGCATCTGTGCTTATCATGTGTGCATTCCATTCTCTGAGATGTTAGTGGTAAGATATTAGAAACATAGTGGACACCACTGTGTTGACATACCTGACAAGCGAGTGAACAAATATACCCAAAAGGTATAAGAAAGTCAGCTGAAACTTGGCATTAAATGTTTTTGAGGCAATAAATAAAGCAATGCATTTCTGGTTGAATTTTTCATGCAGAATATTTTTGCCCACATAGCTATTTACAAGTCTTTATACTAATCATAGGTTCATAGATTAGGTTCATAGATTAGTACTAAGCTAACTGCCCTTGCGAGCCATTTTAAGCCTAGCCATTTATCCCTTGTGAGACTCAAACCCTGCACCTTGTGCTTGCAAGGCAAACACCTTAACCATTAGGCCACCCTCCCAACCCTTATAATAATAGGTTCATACTAAGCTAACTGCCCTTGCGAGCCATTTTAAGCCTAGCCAATTATCCCTTGTGAGACTCAAACCCTGCACCTTGTGTTTATAAGGCAAACATCTTAACCATTAGGCCACCCTCCCAATTTTGTAAGCGACAATAGTTGTGTTTCCTGGGTGTTCATCAAGATTTAAAACATAAGGCTGCATCTTATCTGTACTTCAGAATTGATCATAAATCCTGTAAATTTAAGGGAATGCAACACACTGACTTTATATCCATCTCTTTAATATAAACAGCTTCTGACAGTATGAAAATGCATATGCAGCAAGTGTCGCATGGACTGTTATCAAGTGGGACAGTCAAAGATATGTATGACTTTACTGACAGTATTTCTGTGCAGCCTTTTCTCTTGAGCATTACTAAACAGGCAATCAAAAAGTGGCTGCAGTAGTATTGAAGAGGACACATGAGAAAATAGAAAATTCTCGTAGTTAACGTCTGTGAACAGATCTTTCAGATTAAAATGGAATATGTGACCTCTGAGTCTAATAATCTGCAATCTACCTCAAAATGAACACTGACTTTTACAAGTATTACATATCCCCTTTAATGACCCCCTGGGTAGGAATGTGATATGAACATTTAATACTCCATATGAGAAATGTGTGCTTCTTGAAGTTGCTAGGTGTTGCTAGGTGTTCATGCTTTAGCATGTTGAGAAGTCTTTTTATAGGTAACTGGCTCCATAAATGTTTTATTTTAAAGTTAGATTAGTGGTTTTGTTAAAAATCCACCCACTGACAACATCATTCATTAATAGTTTCCACAATAACTTAATAAGTGCTTATGAACTACTTTTGTCGAGCATGCATACTAATCTTCAAACCAATTATACTATGTTTTGTTGCAGAGAATGTTGTTTCAGTTCATGTTCAAGTTATTGCTACTATGAACACTCACAGATGAAACTAAAAAACAAATGCGTTCAAATGAAAGCAAGTAAAAATAAAATAATTGTAAAAAAATAAATAAATAAATAAATAAAGCATTAAACTTCAGCAGCCCTAAGCTATAAATTGTAACTAGGGGTTACTTATACCATTCCGTCTCTGTGCTTGTACGTAGAAGGGAAAAACAGAATAAACTGTAAACAGCACCTCAAAGAGCTGGGAGTGGGTTAATCCATAGTTCAAGTCACATTCCCAGAAAAAGTTTAAACACGTGAAAAGCAATTTTCAAACAATATGCATTTCTTAGGCAGTGTTGGCAGGTGAGCTGTTGATCCTACAAGGTAAGCAAATCAAAATATGTGAATCAGAATTCTTGTTTCCAATCTAACTCCTGTACTTATGTAATCCTCTATGTTAAGGATAAACTGCAAAGATGCTGTTGATGTAGAGGCAGGGGGTCTGCCTATACCATCAGTGACCCAGGTTTGGAAACAAGCCTGTGTCACCATCGTGACTAACAGGTAGGACAAGTTGCAGTGGTTATTTGCCAGTTCTCCTATCTCAAGAAGATGGTATGGAATTATTGCCTACTTGTGTTAGCAGTGGAAAGGGTATCTGGACCTCCGAGTACAGCATCAGCTTCATAGCAAGGTGGAATGACATACACTCTTTGAATAGTGCATAGAAGTGCACACTGGGCTCATGTGATGATGCAACACTCCCTCTGACAGAGTTCATGTCTGTTCTTCCCTCTTCTAGACCTAACTCTCTAACCATATACACTGTAGCTACAAGGACATGTCATATCATACCTGAAATGTCTCTCTGGTAACATGTAATGTCTGGGAGCACTGGTAAGGAAGAACCTGGATATTCATAGGTGTAGTGCTGTCAAGTAGTATCTAGGTTGTCACAGCATTTGGATGTAGAACATGAACGGGAGAGAGAGAGGGGGGTGGAGGTAGAGATAGAGAGAGCCATAGACATTGAGAACAAAAAAAATGGAGAATACCCATCTCTATTCTCAATAATTACTGGCCTCAAGTCTAGCATGGGTTTAAAATTTGAAAAAGTACATTACTATATTTATATGTTATTTAGTGCTACCTAGCCTAGTAATCAAACACTGAGGATCAGAAAAGAACACCTCTAATAAAATATCTCATGCTTAATTTAACTTTCACAGTGCATGGCACTGTACATAGAATGTATAAACAGTACCATTCTTCACCACAACAAAAGTAGCGCAGCATTAATTTAGATATTTCTTTCATTTGAACCTGGCCTAACATGTAAGAGAAGTGGTGGTGCATGAGACACACCTTTGTAATGGTTTACAACATTAGAATCTAGTTGCTTTTATTATGTTAATTTATGAGCTTTTTATGGTCAATACAGATAATGTTAGAATCATCAGACAATTATTAGTAATTTCACAAAAGATTTATACAAGATATTTTACTTATAACATTAGCTCCCATTAGATGTGTTGTATTGTAAATAGTTCTTTGTTTTTTTTTTATAGTTCTTATAGATCAAGTAGGTAATAGACTATTCCTGGAATTTATGAACAATCATGTAGGCTTTACTGGAAGCCTACATGATGCTTTCATATTAACACAATGGGCAGCAGCTCTAACTGCATATGCATGCTGCTCATCATGCCTAGATGAATACAAGCCTGTTTCCAGTGCCAGCAACAGTGCTAGCACTCCCAAAATCATGCTTAGCAGCATGTGCACAGACAGAATGGACAGAACCAGATTTTTCACAGTACAGGGAGAGAGTGCAGTGAAAGCCATCCCAGTTTGAATTTAAGTGCATGCAGTAATGGAGTTTTAACAGAGGAGAAGGTGAGGAGCATGACATTTATGGTGTATCAGGGGTTGGGGACTGGAATAATACTTACTTTTTTTCTCTCATAAATACAAGTACAAGGGCTTTAGTTTCACCTTTAAGGGAAATTTTCTTGGCTTAAAATGGCCTGCGAGGGCAGTTAGCCTAGTACTTACTATAAATCTATAATAAAAATGTCAGAGTTCCTCTTCACAACTTGACAGAAGCGATACACAAACGATCTCATTTTTATACATGTATCTGTGAAATATACAAATCATGGTATGTTCTTATTTTCAGTCTTGACTTATCATTTAACATGAATTTCTAATTCCCCACTTTTTCTCACATTTTTTTCTTCTTCTTCTGCTGGGTAATGTGATTGGAACAGTTAAGTTAGCTAATGACCAGATGGGAGTGGTAGCCCAGGAGCCCAGAACGAGAAGCATGCTACTACATAATTACCTCTCTGATATTTGAAGGAAAAATACTGATTTTTAAAACTTAAAGGCAAAATTAAAACTAGCCCCACTAAATTACACATTTTTTCATTGCTAGGTTGTCTCTTGCCATCAGTTTGAGGCATAATGTAATTGCATCATTAAAGACATGACTATATCCAAGGGAATCAACTCAGAATCATTGGTATGGTAGTGTAAGTGAGTACCACTCAATGGGAGCAGAGCATTGGTGGATCAGCTCATCAGCACTAAGGAAATAGTATCTTTTCCTAGTCAGTTGAAGATTTTAAATTAATATAAGACAGCTTTGCCAGCCATAACAGCAGATTTCACAAGATGGGAGAACAATAAGGATCTTAGCAGCCCCAATGGAGGAGTACTTCTGTCTAGCCAATCTGACATAAGGCAGTGCATGACTGAGGTATACAGAGATGTGTAAACTTTTTAATTTGCATTAATTGCCTTTAATCCAAGTTAAAATACAAATGAAAATCAAACTTAAGGAAATATTTTGAGAGGTGCTTCAGCATTTTTGTTTGCATTGTAAATATCACATTTTAGGATGTCTTAATCAACTGCAGTACCTTTTCCCCTAGGTGCAAGTTATAAGGCTGGGTACACAAACTTAAATGTCACTTACCAGTTTGCTTTAATGTTTCATTTGCTTTATTTACATTTTCCTTTCAATTATATTTCTCTATAACAGTCCATTATTTTTTTACTCTAAGACTCCTTGTTGTGTTTTATGAATGAAACAGTTTCAGTACACCCAGTAAGGTATGAAAACATAAAGGTATTTATTAGTATTTATTAGTAACTGCTTGGTTTAGTACTAAACATGGCTGAGTTTATTGCAGTGATAAGAAAGATATTTAATTTTATTTTTGAAAATATTTCATTTATTGTGTTTAGATTACTCTGCCTGACTGACAGCTACTTATTTCATATAGTTTATATTTGCAGAACATATTTTATTGTGTACCTTATAACTCTAGCTTTCAATTTGCTTCATTGTATGAGTCTGACTGTATTTGTTGGGATGTAGCAGTGTCTTTTCATCAGATCAGCATTTTTCTGAACCCAGTGGGATGTTTTCATAATATATATATAATATACACACACACACACACACACACACACACACACACACACACACACACATATATATATATATATATATATATATATATATATATACATACCAGTTTACACATTACCAATAAGTTATAGTCAGAGTTACGTAAAACATGGCTATCTGCTTGTGTTTGGCATACTTTTGTCACTTTTGTATTTAAAGCTTTGGGAACTTGTTTTTTTTGCAGATTGTATCACATAATACTATTGGAATTGAGAGGAATCATGATACTGGGTATGCAGATTTCATGATAATGATCTGCTCAGATGTATTGCTAGATGCAACTAATTTTTAAGAGATGCTGTCCAGATTTATGATGTCTGCAGTTTCAGGGGTGTGACTACATGATAAAGTAAAAATGTATTGAGCTGAAGTCTTCAGTCCTATGTAACATTTACTGCAATACTACAATAATTTAACAAAAGGTTCATAGTTAAGTACCAGATAATCAGTCTGCAGACCTTTAAATGCCTAGCCAGAAAAAAAAATATTCAGAAGTTCCTCCAGTTTCTGGTAGGTCAAGATAGGACAGAGCTGGAGAGAATTTAAGGCTTCCTAACCAATTATCTACGAAAGTGACAAGGGTATTACTCTGGACAGCATGTAGTGGATGATTGTTCCAGTGGTAAAGGATAAGATGAGATATGAAGCTAGAATGCCATTGTGTCTTATGTATCTGCTGATAAAGGTTTAGTTTCTTTTATGCCACAAGGGAAATACTGCCAGCCCAGCTAGCTGGAATTTTGTAAATAGTTATATCTCATCTGTGAATATCAGCATGATGCAATTGCTTGTGTTACCAAATGTATTAGAACTATATGTTGTGTGTATATTAACCTACTGGTACAGAAGTGTGTGTTGAACAGAGTTTGTACAGTACTGAGCTTCAAGGATGTGTCCACTATGTACCCTACTGAAAAAGAACAAAAATGTATATAAACTATATGCTTTTGCAGATGTATGTTTTAACAGCAGAAACTGGAACATACAGAGTTAACTTGCAAAACATCAAGAAAATAAGTTAAAATTAAATTATTTTATGATTGTGTTATAAAAGTTAGTTTCAATGCAGCAAGGAGACAGGATGTCTAGAACTAGGGTGCCTTCTGCATTGTTTTGTAAGTGTTTTATTGTTGTATATCTTCTAGCAACTACAAACATCTGAAGGCTATGTATTTTTCACAAGAAGATTTCAAATGCTACAATGGGGGAGGTTAGCTTGGGAACTCAAGTCAGGTGACAACAAGTGATGTCATCCAAGCTAACCCAGGAATAATAGCTGATATTGATTTAAGAACTCTCTCAGAGAGAAAGAGACTGGGCATTTTGCATTTTGTTTTGGACATAGCAAGAACATCCACTCATCATCACCATCTGCACTTGCCTTGCTGTAAGTAAGATTTAGGGCATAGCATCTCTCTTAGATATAGATAGGAATATAGTAAAGATTAATTTGATGTTTGTATTTATTTGAGACTATCCTGTAATGTTGTTTTCAAATATTCCTCTGATTTTGAACTTTGAAGTTACTGTTTGATTGACTGAGTATTGTCTTGTTCTTTTGTTATTTATTATTAAATATATTGAATCCTATCTTTGTGACTGATATTTGTGAGACACATTTAAGCTCTTAGAGTACTTGCATATGTATTTGGTGACACTGTACGGGCCACTCCTAAATAGCCTTGCAAGTCTTGGTCAGACTACCATTTGGATAATAGTAACATTACACGGTAGGTTTGGACACCCTTTGTAAGGGCCTTATAGTAGCTGATAAGTAGGGTTTATTTATTTATTTATTGACATTTGTTAACTGGGTTGGTCCAGCTGGGCTTGTGGCCCATTTTCAGTGGAGACCAGAGGAGAAAAGCTCCAAAAAAAAAAAAAAACACAAACAGTTTACAGAGAATCAAACATCTGTGTCAAAAATATGGTCAAAATCAGCTATACAAGAAGGTTAGAGGGACAAAGCAGAAATGCAAATGGATAATATATACATATCAATATTTTTACAGACTAAACAATATATGGTAGCAATGGAAGCTACCTTATAGTCTGGGCAGAAGGGGGCATAACTAGTAAACCTGTACCAGCCTTCCCCAGGTGTGTGTGTGTGTGTGTGTGTGTGTGTGTGTGTGTGTGTGTGTGTGTGTGTGTGTATGTATTTGTATATAAACCAAATCTCAAAGTGTGTGTGTGTGTGTGTGTGTGTGTGTGTGTGTGTGTGTGTGTGTGTGTGTGTGTGTGTGTGTGTGTGTGTATGTGTGTGTGTGTGTGTGTGAGCTACTTAGGCAGGGACATGAAGCACTGGTTGGACAGAGACTGTGCTGGAGGTCTTGGCTTGGCCCTTCAGCTCTGATCTTATCCCTATAGCTGCGCCAGTGGAAGTCTTATTGGAGATCTGGAGAAAGAGGGAGAAACCAGCCCCAGACTGACTGTGATATTTGTTTGCTCTTAAGGGAAATTGCACTTTACTGTGTGTGTGTACTTGTCATCCTCTCAGTGTGTAGATCCCCAACTGCTGCCAGTGGTGAGAACTGAGGCTCATTGATTACTGGGCCAGCGCAGGGGCGTCACACATTTAACCAAGTATTTGAGGTAGCCTTTGTTCTCTGAAGGGATAGGAAGTCAAAGACAGTTGGATTTTGCATGATTCAAAAGGCTAAACAAGAATCTCCTAGAAAGAATCTGTAAGAGATTAAGTACTCAGTGATGGATGCCAGTCTGTCCTGATAATTGAGATTTTTGAGCTGCAATCATTTTAGATAAGAATCTCTGAGGTCTGTCAAGTTGAGTGATATGTTTAGATAAATACATGTCAGCAATGCATTATATTCAATAATGGGCCTGATGAGATACAATTAAAGGAGAATTAAGACTTCTTTGGGTCTAGTAGATATGCATTTCAAAATTAGCTGAGCCATATAGAAGGCTTTCTGAAGTATCAAGGAGGCATGATGGTCTGGCGATAAAGAATTATCAACAAGAGGGCCTAGATCCCCTACGGAGAACAATCCAGTATGAGGTGGGGATCTGAGCCAGAGATACAATGAGCATATCACTCAACTGTTCCTTATACAGTATGTCCCTGATTTTGACACATATTTTTGCTCTGCCCCTTATAAAGTTCATTATATTCTGATAAATTGCTGAAGAATTCAGTCAAACATGTCATTCTTATTCCAGAAATACATGTTGATGCTAAACCTGTTGTTTTCTTAACTTTTTAAGTGAAGGAAGAATGCTGTGTGTGCATGTGTGTGTGTGCGTGTGTGTGTGTGTGTGTGTGTGTGTGTGTGTGTGTGTGTGTGTGTGTGTGTGTGTATACACAATGCTGTGGGTATTTATATGTATTTGTGCATGTATGTGTGTGTGTAAATACACACAGCACTGTATGAATTTCTGCATGTATATATGCACACACGCACACACACACACACACACACACACACACATATATATATATATATATATGGGTCTACTTCGAATAACCGAACCGCCACTTCACCGACACCCAGAAGATCAAGACTGAATGACAGAACAGGTAGGTGATCGAAAAGGCGATATTACGACAGCCGAAAGACCGACAATGGCAACGTGTGAGTGCGATCTGGTAAGTGTGCGATAGTGATGGATTTAGGATTGGGGAGCGGACAGGTAAGTGTACGATAGTGAGGGATTTTAGGTTAGGGTGTGGGAAAGGTGAGTGTGCGGTAGTGTCGGACTTAGGGTTCCGGTAAGGTAAGTGTGTGATAGTGACGTAGTGTAGTGTAGGGAAGGGTTGAGTGTGTTAGGGTTAGTATGCGGGTGGAGTGAGTGTGTGATAGTGACGGGCTTAATGTTTTAGGGTGGGTTAAGTGAGTTAGGATAAGGGTGCAGGTAGGGTAAGTGTGCGATAGTGACGGTGTTGAGGTTTAGGGGTGGGTTAAGTGAGTTAGGGTTAGGGTGCGGGTCGGGTAAGTGTGCGGTAGTGTCGGACGTTAGGGTTAGGGTTTAGGTTAAGGTTAGTGGATATGTTATTGTGTGCAATGTGTAGTTTACGTTTTTTGTGTCGGTGTAATGGTGTTCGGTGTTTTGAGTTGTTGGTGTTTGTCGGTGTTGTGTGTTTTCGGTTGTTTGGGGTCGGTAAATTGTGTGTCGGTGAATCGGAAGTTCGGTTATACAAAGTAGACCCATATATATATATATATATATATATATATATATATATATATATATATATATGTATTTCTGTGTATGTGTGTGTGTGTTTTTACATTATAGAGGTACACAGAAATTGACCATCCTGAATGGGGGTGGGAATGAGGAGGCATGTTGTGTGTGTATACACAACACTGACAGCTTGAAGTATCTGACTATGGCTATTTGTTCTTTCACTTCCATCCCAATCGAACATCAGAAGATGACTGCTGTTTTGTGGGGAGGAGGGAGACAGGCAGTACTCCCAGATATGGCCATCAATAACTTTTTGAGAAAACAATTTTTTTCAGCTTTGATCATTAAACCTTTGACACAGGTTATACTTTCCTAGAAAATAAAATAAAAGACTGAATTTATTGCCTTAGTCATTATCTTTGTTCAGGCCATCAATGGATCAAAAGTTTGGGAAAAAAGCTGTAAAATGCACCTCAGATCATTAATAAATCGAAGGCTTCTGGGAGTCTAGCAGGATCCCTATCAGATTATTGAAGGTTTCAGAACTTCAAAATTCATATGGTCGGGAACATATGATCGAAGTTTTGAAACTTTGAATGCTTTGAATGGAGATTGCAGTACAGCAAGGAATGGGAAATTTACCCTTTTCTGCAATGTAGCATGATCTTGGAGTTGGTATATTTAATTAGCAGGGGGTGTGGGGTGCAGCCACCCACATGGTGAGAAGCCCCCCTGCAAAAATGTTAAAAACAGAATTTCTTTTTTTTTATTTTTTAAAGTTCCAAAACTTCAGTCATATGTATGGTTTCAACCAAATGAATTTCGAAGTTTCAGAATTTCGATAATCTGACATAGATCTGTCTAGTGGTACCCAGGCCTTGGCTTAATGCATTTATTTCTTGAGCAGTAAGGGTATGGAGAAAAAAGCTGAAGAGTTAGGCAAAAAAAAGAAAAAAAGAATTCCAATGGTGGGAAAAGGCAATAATGGGGAAAAATGGGAGCAGCAAAAAACATCCCCATGGACTAAACTTAAATACCTGGTATTATGGATTTTTTTAATGCCTTTAGTGTCTATATCAGATTTACTTCTCTTGCAATACTGTGTTCACAGCTTCAAAGGTGCATTTCTAGATATGCAGAACATGAAAAGAAAATTATATTTGAGTGTAGCAAGATATGGGACTATTAGAGAGATTAATAACATTCATATTTGGTCAGCAGTAGCTTGCTCATCCATATGAGTTCTGGATCTGCTACTGTTGTTGCTATGGTAATTAATGTGTCATGAATATACCCTCTTGCCATAAACCATGTCCAATTCAGCTTATATCCTAAGGACAACACTAACTCTGGTTAGAGCTTTATCAAAGAGGATCTTGCTGAAGTGGTATTGAAAGATCACATGTAAATAATTCCCCATGTATTTGCTGGTGCTGCCGCAGTAGTCAATTTGATAAAGCCCTACATTTTGAGTTTCATTTTGGGGAGGTATCACTGGAAGAAAACCTTAAGATTGATAGATTCTGGGACAGAAATATCAGTTAATGCTTTTTCATGACAACATGCTAATGATGAGTACTGAACAGAATTCTGAGAATTCCTATATATTATTTTGTGCAGGGGGCAGATTTGCAACACATGCAACACTATATATCCTTATGAGCACATTCAGTGTGTATTATACTCCACATTCAACCACTTGTCTAAATGAAAACATTCAGATGATTTAATGAGATTTACAGTCAGTGTTCCTGACTATCTTGTATTCATTTGTAAAGGAAAACAGTTTACTTTACATTTACTGAAGGGCCAGAAGTCCCTTCTCTCAGCTACTTTGATTTGACTAAGGGTTTCAAAGTGATAACTGACTATTGGGCCCTTCTCTCAACTCATTTGATTTGACTAATGGTTTAAAGTGGCAACATGTTTCATATGAGTTTACTAGTATACTAGCTGATTTAATTAATTTATTTATTTAATTTATAGGTTCATAGGTTCATAGGTTCATACTAGGCTATCTACCCGAGGGCATTTATAAGCCTAGCCCATAGTTTTGTGGCTTACGCCACCCCTTTAGTTTGGAGAAACTATGCCCATTATTTTGCTGTGCCTCTGTCGAGCAGTGACACTGAGGTAACCCCTGGGGTGTATCTGCGATCTCCCATCCATTGGTCAAGATTCCTCTTGAACAAGGCCAGCGAGGTGCTCTGCCTCACATAAACCGGGATTTTGTTCCACAGCATAGGGAGTCTTTGGGTGATGAATCTATCCCTTCAGCACGTCCTGTTAATAACCGTGTCGAGGTTTAAGTCTCCCGCCCTTGTGGCTCTGAGGGATCTAGATTTTTTGAGATGAAGCATGCTCATCAAATCTGGGTTTGACATGGCCTTGTATGTCAGGCATAGGTCACCTCTGAGCAAGCGGTAAGCAACTGAATATAACTGGAGTTCTTTCAGTCAGGCAGCATAAGACATATTTTTGAGACCCTTTATCCTTTTGGTGAGAAACTTTTGTGGCTTCTCCAGCTGCTGCAAGTGTCGGGTCAGATACATTCCGAATGGGGCATTGTACTCGATCATTGGTCTGATGAGTGATGAGTATAGGGAGACTATGACTTCCCTTGATCTAGATGTGAATCCCTTCATGATAAGGTGGGCAATGTAGAAGGTCTTCCTAACTATTTTAGCAATATGAGTGTCGAATGAAAGGCTACTGTCAACCTGGGTTCCCAGGTCCCTAATAACTTCTTCTGTGTTCAGGGGATCGCCACCTATATGGTAGCTAGGGGTAACCTTATTTTTCCCGAAGGGTATGACTATGCATTTCTTGGCATTTAACTTTAGGCCATGGCTCTGGCACGAGTTATCCGTTAATGTGAGACCCTTCTGAAGGATATCTGTGTTGGATGTGTTTTCAACTACGGCGCCCAGTTTGCAGTCATCTGCAAACTTTGTCAGCCATAACCCTCCTGTGTTTGCTTGTACTTCAGAAAAGTAGATGCCAAACAAGAGTGGGCCCAGGACTGAGCCCTGTGGGACACCACTTGTGACAGGCTTTGAGTCTGACATGGCGCCAGCAACTCTGACCCTGTGGGTTCTGTCACTCAGCCAGTTTGCAACCCATCTTGTAATGTATGGGTTTACATTTAAGTTGATGAGTTTTTCAATGATACCCAAGTGAGGTATTGTATCAAAAGCCTTCGCCAGGTCTAGGTAGGCTGTATGGACTGCCTTTCCCTCGTCAATGGCCTTGGTGACTGTTTGAAAAAGTCAACCAAGTTTAAAAGGCATGATCTGCCTTTGACAAAGCCAAACTGGGTTGGATCCAAAGTCTGCAAGTTCCCTATGTCTTTATTTATGAGATCCATTATGATCCTCTCCATGGCTTTGCAGATAAGGCTTGTCAAGCTAATGGGACAGTAATTTCCAGGGTCGGTGGAGGCACCGCCTTTGTGGAGTGGGACCACAGTCGCTGCGCCACTCCTGGGTGCGTATCCGGAGGTGAGACTAAGATTAAACAGCTGTCCTAACTGTGGGTTTAATTCCTCATTGAGTTCATGGAGCACACAGCCGGGGACACCATCAGGTCCCATGGATGCTGTGTTCTTTGCCTTGGAGAGAGCAGTTCTCACCTGGGCGTTAGAGATGTTGGGGGGCTACAATCATTTGGTATAGATATCTCTCCTTTAGGGGAGGGGAGAAGTTTGCACTGAACCTGTCAGCCAGTATGTTGGCAATGTCTGTAGGATCAGTAATCTTCACATCATTTTGAACTAATTCTGAGCATATCTGGGAGTTTCCTCCTAGGTTTCTGACATAGCTAAAGAATGCCTTATGGTTGTCTTTAGAGTCCTTAGCTATTTTTTCTCAAAATTAGCTTTGGATGATTTTATGAGAGCTCTTAGCTTTTTACTTATAGTGATCAGCGGTGTCTTACCTTTTAAGGATTTTGCTCTATCTTGTAGTAGCTTTCTCCTTTTGTTGTAGAGTTTGTTTATGGCTGGGGTCCACCAGACTGGACGCTTGCCTTTGGTACAAAGAGTCTTTGTTTTGCTTGGGATTGCCTGATCCATGCAGCCCTGCAGGTGCTGGTAGAAGGCATTTGTAAGTGATTCAGCGGTTTGAGTAATGTTAACCGCCGGCTCAGGGGCCTTAAAGGAGACCACACTAGTCTTTAGAAGTGTGAAGTCGGCTTTCAAGAAGTTCTTTACTGTGGTCTTTTTCATTTCGGGTGGGGCGGGATGAGGACCTCCAGCGAGATTAGTTTGTGATCAGATCTCACCAGTGAGGGGTATACTTCCGGCGTTGAACATTGTGCTCCCATGTTCGTGATGATGAGATCAAGTATGTTTTCTCCTCTTGTGGGGATGGTGACTAGTTGTTCCATGGCATTTGAGTTTATGAATTCCAGGAACTTTTGGGCTAGAGTGTTTGGGCTTGAGTAGTGTTCCCAGTCTATATTAGGGTAGTTGAAGTCACCTAGTATGATGGTGTTCGGAGATACATTTATCCCCTCCAGTGTTTTCAGGAAGGCCATATGAGGTTCCTGAGTTTGCGAGGGTGGCCTGTAACATGCTACAAATTGCAGAGCAATCTTGCCTATGGTTAATTGCACCTGGATGGTTACCGATGCATCGTGCGATGCCACCAATCTTGAGGTGTGGGTGTCCTTGATGAATATGGATACCCCTCCTCCTTTCTTGGTATTGTCCGGGTTTTGAGGCCGGAACGCATGATATGAGGTAAAACCTGATAGTGCTGGGGTGCTCTCAGGAGCCTTGAACCAGGTTTCTGTCACAGCACAGACATCGATGTTCTCCATACTGAGAAGGGCCTCGAGTGCGTGCATCTTGAGGTTGAGACTTCTGGCATTGAGCAGCATTACCCTTAGTTTTTTTTCTTTGTTTTGTTCTAGGGTGGTAGGTTTAGAATTTGAGCCTTGCCTAAAAACGGCACTATGGGGGTGGCAAGAGCCTTTGCCAAAATCCGGAATCCCAGGGGTGACAAGTGCAAGCCGTCCCTTGCGAAGCAGCGTGGCTTGACCAGCATGTCATCCCAGGCAGACAGACACTGGATCCCCTTTGAATGACACCAGAGTTTAAGCCAATTGTTAAAGCTGATCATCTTATCTCTGTATTGTGGCATCATTCTTGGTGAAGGTAGGATACTGCTCAAGGTCAGGGTCATACCTGCTTGGGCTACATAATCAGAGAGCTCCTCTATGTCTCTTTTCATGTAGTCCAAGGAGGTACGTCTCAGGTCGTTAACACCAGCGTGGACAATGATTGAGTCGTACTTGTACCTGCTGTTGAGAGACCTGAGTGCATGCATTATGTGGCGGATTCTAGCACCCGACAGGCAGCTTACTGTGACCTTCTCCTTACTCAGTCTGGTGAGCAGGACGTCAGTGTGTCTGACTATGGAGTCACCAATGACTAGTGTGTCTGGCATTGTGTTTGGCCTTAAGGGCTGTGACTGCTTGACACTCTGACTGTGTGGTCTATGTGTTGCGGGTGTTGTGTTCTGAGGTGGTAGTTGTTTGGGTGTCTGCTTTGGTGGCCTCTGCTGTTTTGGTAGATTTTTGATCAGAGCCTCCGAGTATGTCTTTGTGTGTTTATGTGTATGATTTGAGGTTATCTGAACTGATTTTAGTTATTATCCATATGTTTGCTTGTCTGCTTGTTTGTTTGTGCTTGTTTCCTTATTTTGCTTATCTGCTTATTGTAAGACTAAATGGGTTAATTGCAAGACCGTTTTAAGCTATGACCTGGCCACAAAGAACAAATAACATGCTGAAAAGCAACACATCCACAGTTTATACCGTATGGATTAAATGTGAACATGTAAATATATTCTCACGTCAACTAGCTATGACATAACATTCATACATATATATTAACTAATAAACTTTATTGATTAATCCAACAAGGTCATATTATAAAAAAAAGTGATCATGTAAAATACTTATCATATGAGTACAATGAAAAAAGTGCCAACACACAGAATTATGCAATCAGGTAAGACCAACCATATAGAAAAATACACAAGTGTTCATTAATCACTGTAAAGTGTGGCTCTGAACATAGAACATTGCATAAGCAGTGCCTGTATGCATGTAACAAAGTAATTGAATAATTCGGTGAGATGTCCAGTGCTTAAACAGCATTGCTGGTATTGTACTGATTACCTGCAAGTTTACTTTTCTGTGCAGTTAGACTAAAGTAATGCATACATATTTGAATAGAAAAGTGTCCGTAAAACAGTGATAATTTGTGTGGTGTTTCATCCCATGGTCAGAGTCTGCTGTGTGTATGTGTGTATGTGTGCATTCCTGTATGTCTCTGTGGGTGCATCTATGTGTGTGCATGTGTGTTTCTGTATGGGTATGTGTACAAGTGTGTACCTCTATATTTTTGCATGTGTGTGTGTGTGTGTGTGTGTGTGTGTGTGTGTGTGTGTGTGTGTGTGTATGTGTGTGTGCGTGTGCATGTGCGTTCATGTTTGTGAGTGCATGTGGGTGTGTGGATGTATGTATGTGGGTCTGTACATGTGTGCGTGTGTTTGTGTGTGTGTGTGTGTGTGTGTGTGTGTGTGTGTGTGTGTGTGTGTGTGTGTGTGTGTGTGTGTGTATGTGTGTGTTTGTTTGTGGGGGGAGTGTGCGTGTATGGATTGATTTGTTCTGTTCCCTAAAACAAGATTGTTTCCCACTTTTTAAATGCATATTGCCTGTTGCATAACTAGGGCAGGGAGAAGGGTACACCTGCCTGCTTGCAAGGTGTTAGGGGTGTTAGGGGGTGCGATCCTGATTGCCCTTTATTGAATGCTAGTGTTTAAAAGCTGGTTTTGCATTTTCTATTTTGTAAGAACATTTTAATTGTTTTACATTTGTACAGTGTCATGTTGAACATTTTGTTTTATAGATCAGTGTACTGTTTTGACTTAACTGTAGCAACTGCTTATTAGATTGTAGTAGGCAGTTTGCAATAGTTTAAAATTAAATGTTTTTCCTTCTTTCTTTTATTATGTAGTAACATCTGAACATTGTAGCACTCAGTTTGTGGTCTGAACTTACTGTACACTGTAGCAAGCAATTATTTACAGTTGAAAAGCAAATAAATACTCTGCGGAATATAAACTATGTTATCAAGCAGTTTGTCACAGTTTAAAAGAAATTAAGATGTTTTTATTTAGTTTTTTTTTTTTTGCTTTTACAAAAATGTAAGGAAGGAGAGTCAAGAAGCTGAGATGGGAGCTGACTGCCTCCATTATTTCAGGAGCCCCAAGTACCTGATTCCATTTTTTTTGCTCTTCCTTTGGAGAGTTTAGGCAGGAGGGAGGGGGCATGTTGTGCATCTGTCCACCTCGCTGGTATGCTAGAAAAAGGAGCAGATTTTTTTTTGCTTTCACTTGAAGATCTAGGGGGAGGGGATGCATATATTGGGTACTGTGTGCAGGAAGCCAACTGGCACCCTCAATTTTGTAGAATACAGTTTTTGTTCTTCATTTGAAGAGCTGAGGATTGTGGGGACCAGCACAAGGTGCTGACTGAGCCAGCTATGGCTCTGTTTGCTACAGATATTTTTTATATAAATCTGCAACGTCTGCATTTTCTATTTTGTAAGAACATTTTTAATTGCTTTACATTTGTAAAGGGCCATCATGGGCCACTCCCCCACCACTCCCCCACACACACACATGTACAGAGAAAGCATTCATATCAACCATATACTGGATACCTGTGTTTTTTTTCTCTTACTTCTCTGTTATACAGAAAATCATATTTTTCAAAAAACAGGTTTAACTTTTCCAAGGACTTAAATACCAGTGTAGTAGAAAATATATGCATGCATTTCCATTCTTTCAATAGTTAAAAACAGAACAGTAAATGTCTACAAGAGAAACATGCATTATTTATTTTTGTACTTTGTTTTATTATTAATGTTTATAAGAATCCTTATAGTTAAACAGTAAACAAAGATTCATCAATACTATATGTTGCATGCTATGTTGTGACAGCTTTGAAATGTACAATGTATTTACATATTATTGTGGATTAATGTGAAGTAAGGTACATTACATTATATCTTTTGTAAATACCATTTTAACCATTAAGCATTTTATACAAAAAGCTTTTATTGAATCACCTGTCGCCTAAGTTGAATAAGTCATTAAAATATACTGCAGGTAGGTACGGCAAGCAATCCTTGATTTTAGAGTCTGCTGGCATAGTACCATTTCTAGTCATTACATTTATAAGGCTTGTAGCAGTTTATAGAATCAGATGAAATGCCAATAAATACATTTTATATGAAATGTATTGGTAAATGTAATATTTTACATGCCAATGCACAAATCCTTAATGATTTAAAAAATAGTATTCATATCCACAGCTTGTCTTATATGCTCTTGGGAGGTAATTGCTGACAGATTGTATTTAAAGCTTTGCCATCTTACTTTTTTACTTGTTGTCTTGGTATGACAGGGGAGCTGTTGTCATGTAGTTGCACAGTCATCTAACACACAAAGAAATGGTTTCATCTGGTGATGGATTACTAGGTAAACGCTAAGAAAAAATCTAATAATCTGCCTGGCTTCTGGATGCAGAAAGCTTTCTTAATTTTAAGAAAAGTCTACAATGTTTCATATATATATATATATATATATATATATATATATATATATATATATATTTATATTAAGTACGTCAAACCTCAGCACATGTACTACATGATCACTGTCCCCTGTTTATGTCAGAGGCTAGGTTAAGATCCTTGGAATGAGTGACCATTGTGGAGTTTTATTTACAAATGTGTAACATTTCCATCAGGGACAGATTGGACACTGCCCTGTAGGCCACACACAGATTGCCCCTTAGTAGTCTGTAGGAGACAGCATATAGTGATAGCATTTTCAAACTTTCTGTGTAGGACTTATTTTTTATAATTGCATTTTCCTGGTGCAAATAACTCTGGGTTTTGCTCCAGCTGTTTCAAATGTCTGGTGAGGTAGATGCCAAAGGGTGCAGTGCACTCAGTTATTGGTGTGATGAGAGCCGAATACAATGGAATTAGAGTGTTCTTTGATCTGGATGCCATGCCCTTACTTATGAGTTGTGCCACATAGGAATTTCTCACCACTGTGGACACAAGGTGGTTGAAGTTCAGATTATTATCAGCCTGAATACCCAGATCACGTACCACTGGGTCTACTGTTAGGGAGGGGGTGCTGCCTATATTGTAATTAGGTAGGCTATTTGCTTTCAATAAGGGCATAATTATGAATATTTTTTTTGCATTTAGTTTCTCTCCTTGGCTCTGGAAACAATTGCCTGTGTTTATTAATCCTTTCTGCCGTATATCAGTATAATTTGTGGATTCAGTGATTGCTCCCAGTATGCAGCCATCCGCAGACTTGGTCAGACAAAGACTGTCTGTGTTTGCATTAACTATTGAGAAATAAATATCGCACAGGAAATGGCCTAGTATAGAACAAGTGGTACTCCCCTGATGAGTGGCCTCTTGCTAGAGATGAATTAAATCACTTTGACAGTATGTGTCCTGTTTGTCAGCTATTTGGCTACCCACCTGTTGACTTAAGATGTCATACCCAATTGACAGAGTTTATCTATAATACCTGAGTGGGGAATAGTGTCAATTGCCTTGGCCAGGTCAAGTTAGGTGGGATGCACAGTCTTTCCCTCATCCATGACCTTGATTACCTTCTCGAAGAAGTCAACCAAATTTAACAGACTTGATTTACCTTTAAGTCAGAACTGGGTTGGTTCCAGAGTCAGGGGAAGTCTACTTTGAGTTACAGAAAATTTATTTCACTGAATTTCAAAACACTCACACCAAATCGCTGAAAGCTCAAATCACTGAGAACTCATTTCACTGAATCATGTTTCATTGAATGTAAGTACTGTTGGGCAAATAAAATGTATATGCCCTTTTTCCCACTGTAGTGTGATCCTGGAGTTAATATATATAGTTAGGGATGGTGTGGGGAGCACACTTTTGGTTTAATATTGTTAGTTTTCAGTGAAATGAGATTCATAAATATAAAAGCTAAGTAGGTTAGGAGCTACACCCCCATACCCCCAGAGTGGGGGGCTGTGCCCCCCCACACCCCTAACTATATATACTAACCCCAGGATCACACTACAGTGGGGAAAAGGGCATATACATTGTATTTGCCCAACAGTACTTACATTCAGTGAAATGTGATTCTGCTAAATGAGTTTTCAGTGATTTGAGCTTTCACTGATTTTTTGAGGGTGAATTGACATTGAGTGAAATGAGTTTTCAGTGAATCAAAGTAGACCGATCAGGGGATAACCTATGTCCTTGTTGATAAGGTCCATGATGATTATTTCCATGGCCTTACTGATGAGGCTATTTAAGCTTATGTGTCTATAATTCCCTATGTATGTTGATGGTCATCCCTTGTGCAGAGGGATGACTGTTACTGTCCATCGTTCTGATGGAACATAGCCTGTCTGGAGGCTGTGGTTAAATAGGGTTCCAAGTTGGTCTTCTAGGCAAGGTTAGAAGTTATTTCAAAGGACATTTAGGATGTTTTCAGGGCCCATTGATGCCATAATTTTAGCCTTAGAGAGGGCAGAGATATCCTTTTGATGCTCTTTTGAGATAATAGGCCAAGGAATGGGGGCAGGTACCCTTTGGGTGATGACCAGTGGGGAGAGTGGATTGAAGCTTGATCCAAATCTGTCAGCTAGTGGGTTATCTTTTTCCTTTAGTTGAATATGGTTGGTATCATTCATAACCAGCTCTGCACATAGCTAGGTATTCACCTTAAGATTTCAGGCATAGTTACAAAATGCTTTGTGATATCACCTCCAAATACAATGTTGAGTATGAATCACATGCAGCACAGTGGAACTGTTAACACAGCCACAAAACTCAATCTATTTCATGTCATTACAATAGTTGTATATCATATGCCTATATGGTTATCAGTGAAAATGTGTTTGTGAGGGCACTGACACCATATATGGACTCATTACAACTGAACTGGATGTGGCCACAGTACTGCTGTGAACACCAGAATAATCCTTGTGAACAGCAGCACAATTATGCATACAGTGAATTCCCCATGGTTGCAAGTGAATCAGAGCATGTCATATGTTTGTGTATATAACATTACAGCATGTGGATGAACTCAGGCATATATGCTTGTGTAATCAGTATGGCATAATATTGCTACATCTACATTGACATTACTAATGCTAGGTATATACCTACACACTCGTGCCATACTGCAGCTGTGATGATTGAATAAGAACTGTGTAGAATGATGATATACTCCACCACAAGAACACATGCCTTAGGCAAGGCAACAATATACACAGTCATGTCAACAGTCAGGAGGTATATTATTACAGCTGCTATGGAAGGAACAGATAACCAAATGGCAGCAGTGGCTTTAATACAGTAGCTCATATCACAGGTCAGACTACAGTGCTGTACGGCTACAGTACCTCCACACTTCAACATACACATATGGATGACAACAACACTGATATGTGCAAATGTCAAAGGGTCATGAGGCATCGTTAGGCTAATGGTCAAGAGCACATAAAATCCTAGCCATTATTATAACATTTAAACTAAAGTTGCTATATCTATGTAATGGAAGATATTAAGTTTATGTGTGTATGTGTGTGATTTTATTATAGACTACCTGTGGCCATAATATGGCATGTGCAGTACCCCATGACAGAATTAGCAATCACACATCCAGTGGTCTAGAGATGACTTGCAGATGGTAATGTAGGGGCTCTGTTTCATGATGTGTGTATGCATCTTTGAGATGATGACATCCTCAGTGCTATGCAGAAAGGATGTTATGTGTACATAGGGAACAGGGATATTGGATTCATGGCACTATGTAAAATGTTCTCCTGAGTGTGAGTCAAATGAAAAGAGATTCAAAACATCACACAATGACTGTAATATACCACCAACAAACAGCAGACTGAGGTCAAGTTCAAACACAACACCCATGTAGGTATACATGGTGGATTCCCTACAACATAAGACTAGCACCACCACAGATGTCTGACTTAAACACTGTCAGTGTGGACTTTAAAGAGGATGACATCATCATTGCCTGCTGAGAAGATGATGTTTGGGAGGAGTGTCTGATATAAATGTGGACTCGCATCTTGATGTAAAATTGTCTCCATGCTGACAGTTGAATGGACACACACACAAATTGACTGCTGTGATATTAGAACATTTATGTATCTAGTTATACAAGCTAGAGAAAACACTTCTTAATGCAAGTGCCAACACAGATGTCTGAGTTTAATACTGTCATAGTGCACTTTAGGGGATTGCATCATTAGCATATGCTAAGAAGAAAATGTTGACAGGATTGTGAGACATTGATGTGGACTTACATGCCAGTGTAATACTGTCTCCAGACCGATAGTTTAATTAACACACACAAGTTGACTGCTGTGAAATTAGAACCCCCTACCTATCCAGTTAAACAGTTAAGAGAACACAGTACTTAATGTTAGCACCATGGCAAACGTCTGACTTTAACACTATTAGAGTGTGCTTTAAAGGGATGATGTCATCAGTGTATGTCGAAAAGATGATGGTGTGAGGGCTGTAGAATATTGCTGTAGAGTCGTGTACCACTAAAAAAGTATATAGTGAATGATATTTGTGTGAGGGCAGAAGGACCTAGAATCAAAATCTTCTGACTATGTGCAGACACACACTCATATGTACAGATGAACACATAAGCTGACTGTTGTGTGATTTAATCCCCTACCTAACTACTAACACAAGCTGGAGAGCACAGTATTTAACACTCACACCATCACAGATGTCTGATTTTATCATTATCACAGTGCCCTTTATAGAGGATGTCATCATCATAGTGCAGCAGGTAACATATACTGTTATAAGACTTGTGTGCAATGACAGAACTAGGGTTATGAAAGTGGGATTGCAGTTTGCAAAAATACATGTAAATACATCCTGGAAACCTATTTGAAAAAAAGCTACCATGTATCTTGTACAACTAAGCCATAAATGTACCTTTTTCTCAGGATGCTGTTTAGATAACACACTCACAGCCACACACACACACACACACACACACACACACACACACACACACACACACACACACACACACACACACACACACACACACAAAAACACACTTTAGAAACACTAGTACTGCAAGGGGCCATGTATGTGCCTCCATATTCAAATAATTTGATGCCCACAATAATGGAATTTACTGACAATACCAATGTGATATGATCATGGATGACCAATGTCCAGTGTCAGTATATACCTATTACAAATGTAACAATGTAGTTATGTTCTGTATTTCTGTAGTCTGCTTGACAATGGACCAAGTACTGATATATCATTTGCAAGTGTATTGCTGCAGTGCACACATGATTATCAGAAAGTATGTGGTTAGTCAAGCACACGTTCCCTGCCCTTCTCTTGTGTTCATGAATGCTCTCCATATAATGGAAATGACAGCCTGGTAACCAGAGTAAGCCATGCTAAACAATACTTTACGTAGCACATCGCTGAAGAAACTGATTTGCATGGATGATGGCAAAGTGGTAGAACATGCATGATTCAATTTCATGTATTATACTTGCACTTGTGAAGTAGTTTGTAAAATATGTTATTAGAGAAATTGCTGACCGATACTCTGACGTTCATGGTGTAGTCTATATTTGAAATGTTTTGGCCAAAGTTTTATTACATTAATAAATGTTGGCATTGCCTTCCCCATTTTCACAACTTTAAATGCCAAGCAAACATGACTCTATGCTGATTATAAAAAGTGTAAGATATAATTTGGTTCACCTTCTTTCATGCAAACAGGCTCAGTGGTGAGGCATGGCCATCAGTACTGTGGAAAGTGTTGAGTGTGGAAAATACAACCTGTGTATACCTTTCTATGTGGCACAGTGTGTAAGAGCAGTGAGCTCCTGGTCAGAGCACAGGTTAGTCAGGGTTCAAATCCAGATTTTTAAAAGGTGTTAGGATGGCATTAGCTAAATAAATGTGACTTTCAATTACTACACTAAAGTATATGTGCTCCCCAAAATTAATCAGTAATGCCTACCTCAATACAAGCTTACAACTTTTAGCTGTTTTGCAGTCCTCACTGCCATTCACAAGTTAATTCTGTGAACAGCTTTCTAGAAATGACAAGGGGTGGTACATCTTTTTAAATGACACAGCAAATATGCTAACTATTTATCTATGACTGGATATCCTGAAAAGTGTATGCAGTATGCTTTTTCACAGTAAGCACAGTTTCCACATCACATTAGATGAACATTTCATCCATCATCACCTGAACATGACACACAGCGAGCCATACAACAGATTTTTAAACCTTGCACACTACAGAAGCAGTGCTAAACTATTGAATCAAGGTAATTTGTTTGTTTTATCAATCAGCAGAGTCATGTCAGTCTGCAGAAATCATGACATGATCTGTACATCCAGCAGCCTAATAGATAAAGAGGGGTGGGAGTGAAGTGAAGAATACAAGGAAAGATGAACAGACATTTAACAATGTTTGGTTTGATGGAATATTCATGGTCATGTTTTTGTCTATTCTCATTAATAAGCTGCAATGTAGTATGACATGAAAAGATTGATATAATAAGGTTAAAGAAAGTTTAGGAGAAGGACAACTCACTTATGACAAGCAGAACAAGGTTGTATTAATATGTAATAGCTGTGGGGATGGATGTAACCTTAAATACTCATTTTTGAACAGTATTCCGTATATCCTCATGAGAACTCAGGACTGTGGCAAATGTTGAGATGTGGGTAATTAAACATATCGCACATATGACACTACACTAGGCATGCCTCCTAACTATCCAGATTTTTGCAGAATGTCCAGATTTTTGTCTGAATTTTTTGTCTGTCATAAAACTTGTGGTTTTCTGGCAAATCACTCAGGACTGAAATCACTAAATAATGACATAGATCTGAGCTTTATAATTCATGTCCTTTAAAAAATGCATTTCAACACAAATTATGTTATCCTAGCATCTTTCTAAGTTTATAAGAGGAATATTTAAAGTGTATCTCTGTTTTTGGATTTTTCTCCCCCCATTATTTTAGACTCTGTCTAGATTTCATGCATTAAGATGTTGAGAGGTATGACACTAAGAAATTATATGAGATGCATCTGGAGTTGAACGATCATATTGCCAAAAAAAACTTCAGTCAAGTGTTTTATATCAGCACTCCACATAGGAAGATACATTTTGTTATATTCAGCAGTCTAAAGAACTGTCAAAGTAAATTCTTTAAAGTACTACCTTTACCCTTCTTCTCCTCTGTGTTCCCTTTACTGCAGTGAGTTTAAGTAGCATTGCATGGACATAACTCGACTAATGCAGCCGATGACAAAAACTCACCAGGTTTGGACATAGGACATATAGAGCCATTCACTGCTGCTCAGTATTGGTGCATGATGCCAAACTCCATGCAAATGCAGAGGACAAAAAGTGAAGTTTTTTTATGGGCCATTTCTGGCCATGCATGTAGTATGTTATTTTATTTTTTAACCAGTTTAAAGGTATGACATTGAGATTAATAGGGAAGTAGTGAAATGGAGGAGGGGGGCAAGCAAAGGGAAATACAAAGGGGAAGCAATAGGTATTTACAGGTTGGAATTAGGAAAAAACATAGATATCTACTTCTTCAACACTGTAATGTGGACATGTATAGAAAATTGGATGAATTTGGACTGTCACTACAACACATATGGGTGATATCAGCACAATAATGTTGTATAGCCAATTGGACCAAATGAAGTGTGTTGAGAATACACATATGCAAAGTGGAGAACTATGTATGGAACAATTTTTTTGTGGGAGAGGTGTCCATTGTTTTTTTTTTTTTGGGGGGGGATTGCAAGAAGAGAGGAATGTTGTTCAGGTAGATAGGGTAGTTGAGAAAGCAGGTGCAGACAAACAGGACAAACAAGACAGACACAGGGATAGTGATAGACACAAAAGGTTGGGGACACCATGATTGGAAAAGGGTAGGGGACATCGAAGGCACATACCCATAAAGCATGGGAACAGTAAGAATCTATTCCTCACCCACAGAACTGTCATCAATGTCCCCTTCCTCTATTCCCTGTGAGACTACTTGACATGAAGTCTCTTTTCCATTTTAATGAGCAACCTTTCCAGGTGACTGATATGGGCACCAAGGTCAGTTTCTATGACATCACACACCATCCCTAGCAACTCCTGTTGGGTGATGTAATCACCACCTCCGCCAATTCTCCTGGAGGGTACCAATGTGCGAGCAGCTGAGTCAATGCTACCTGATGTGGATGAGCCAGGTAGTGCAGGGGCTGCATAGGCAGTACTACCATATTGCATCCCAGAGGTGCTGGGTGTTGGTGCAGCAGCTGGTGGATAGTTGGCAGGCTTAGCCATCGCAGTTGGCCTACCTCCCTTTCCTGAAAAACTCTTGGTTTGTTGGCAGAAAAGTGTGACACCATAATGGTGTGTTTCCATTTAAAAAAAGAAAAAAAAAGATAAGGGGTGAGGTGAGGCAAAAAGAAAGGAGATGGTTAGAACCATTATATATCACATTTGTGATATTAGTTATACATCTTTCCCAAGCCAAAAAAATGATTATGAAGTGTTACAAGTTTGTTTGTGTCTTTCGGCTTTTCCCGGTTAGGGGTCGCCACAGCGGAACTCCGGTCTGCTAATGATTGGCAGTAGATTTTTACATACTGGCTTGCAGGGCCTTTCGCACAACCTTCAATGAAGGAATGCCCATTCACGCATGCCACTACAGAGAAGACGCTCTAACTGAGAATCAAATGGGCAACGTCTAACTGTGAGGCAACAACGCTACCGCAGCACCACCACCGCAGTTATTAATCTTTGGGATATGCAGGTATTACATATATGTGGTGGTGGTGGTTCTGCGGTAGCGTTGTCGCCTCACAATAAGATGTTGTCCTGTTCGATTCTCAGCTAGAGCATCTTCTGTGTGGAGATATGCGTGAATGGGCGTACCTTAGTTGAAGGTTGTGCGTCAGGGCTGGCAACTTGGCACGTAAAAATCTGCTGCCAATCATTAGCTTGTGGTGACCCCTAACCGGGAAAAGCCAAAAGACACAACAACAACATATATGCTTTCAAATATACTACAGATTAACTTAACAACATGGCATTAAAGCCAGTATTGCTGCAATTAAAATTTTAAAATTATATTTGTTGAATGTGAATCCATTGGTTATTTGGAGGACTTGAACCTACCTAATGTGAGTACAGTATTGCATTTGCCTAAAACAATTACCAAGAGCTACAGAAGAAAGCATGTATGTTTGTCTTTACAGTTAAGATCTGCATGCTTAAGTTGCTACTAATCTATAGAATAGTGACATATTTGATACAGTTTTGTTCATTTGTACTGCATATATACCCCTTGCCTCCCAGACTCTCTTCAATCTCTCAGCGTATGCCTCCCCATTCAGTGAAATTTCTTGTGCAGCTGTAAAATAAAGGAGAGAAAAATTGTCATGAAAGCATTCTGCATACCAGTCTTGGTTATCTACAGCTTTCCATAGCATTTAAAGTTGCTTTATCCATACATCTACACAAGTGCGTGATGTCAGCAGTTCTAAACTCATCCAGACACTGGTAGAGTTGTGCCTGAATATGTCATTTCAGGTCACTGTAATGTTTCCTGCACTGCTCCCCAGTGTGTGGCATGCCAGTTCCAAGCCTCAGCCTTCTAGTGAGACCCGATATAGTCCCCCTGCTTCAGCCTATGGCTGTAGTGCTTCATGAGGTGTACAACAAGCATTTTTTGACTTCTCCAAACCCCATTTCTGTGCTACAAATTTGGCACCATCCTTCCCATCGTCTGCCATGTCTGCAAACGTCCTCCAATAATAGTACTAGTGTTTTCCTGCCAATTCATAATATTGCATTTTACAATCAGTGCACAAACATAAATAACCTAGCCACATGTTTTTGTGATGGTAAATGAAGAGAAACATTGCCAACCAAAGAGGAAGGGAGTTTGTGAGACAGCAATGTTAATCTGAGACTTGGCATTCATTTTTGGCATGTGTGCGCTGTATACCTGGCCGCACTTTGTTCTGTTCTCAACACTGAAATGCTAAATGGCTTGGCTTTTAACCCATGACTTTGAAGGGATCAATAGGATGACCTGACACATATTTTGTGGGGGCTTACACACTGTTAAAAATAATTTGTACAATATGGGATTCAAACCTCTATAAAAAAGAAAGCATATATTCCCATATAGGTGATTTATTTTTACTTGCCACTGAAAAAGTGTTGAACAATCATGGTTATCACTGATATACAGTTTAAAGACTGACTGGTGCTATAGTTCCATTAAGGCTGTATGTGTTTGACATTACAAGGTACTGTCTTATGTGTTCTCATCTGTGATACAGGACAATGTCTGACAGTATACTGGAAATGGAAAACAATCTAATAATAGACTTGTGTTTTGTGGTGCATACCTCACATAACATTCTGTTCCACTTATACTTGTGTTATGGGAGGGTTTTAGATGATTGTCAGTAAATGATGATGTCCATAACATATGTGAAACCTGCTATACATAGCTATTGCTGTGTAGTCTGACCTTTATAATCACATTTTTTTGTAAAATTACAGTGGGACACCCTAACTAAAAAGGTTTGCTCACCTGTGTTCTAATTATAAGCTCATTGTACTTTCAACTTGGCCACAGGGAAAGCTAGGCCAGAGGTGTATTTTCTGCACTCAGTACTATCCAGGGTGCTGACAGCCATGCCTCACCACTAAACTTGTTTATGCAAAAGAAGGTGAAGCAAATTAAATCTTACACTTTATTATTTAAGTAGGGAACCCTGTTTGCACATAGGTAGGCAATGCAAAAATGTAAAAGGCAATAGAGAACTTGTATTATTTGTGTAAACAATCATTATGACTATTCCTGTGGGACTCCAACCCTGCTTTCCTTTCTTCTCTCTTGTTCAGCTCGAAGTATTTACATCTTGCAATACAAAGACAGTTGGGTAACAGGTATAGTTTCTACAGTCATTACCATCCATATTGATGACCACCACACAATGCTGGTAAGCATGTTTGCGCTTTATCAGGCAACTGACATTATATTTTCAGCTTTTAAGCAGTTAACCATGTTTGCACAAAGCCACATGCCATGTGAATGGAAAAGCTAAAAAAAAACAGAAAACATAAAAAAGTGAAGCAAATTTTAAACAATTAGACAGCTCTGGATCTGAACCATCAAAATATTGCACTTACAAAACACAGTTTTAGTGTGTTGTCTTTCTTTGCCACAAACACAGCTTTGCAACACCAGTAAAATCATGTGCATACAAGCAATTCACATTTCATATCCAGTATTAACAGTTCATGCACTTAGACATTCTCAGTTGTACATATGTGGCTAGCATGTTTAGTACAATGTGTAATCACACAAGGATTTATAAATATGTTTGCAGAAATGCAGCTCTCTCTTCTCTTTGTATTTTGGTCATTCTTCCCTAATCTTTGCTTTAATATCAGATGTGCAGTCTATAATGCATTTTCTATCATTTTTCTTTAAAGGTATGGTAAAAATACACAACAGTTTTCAGCAAAGGCAGGAGATTTGTGCTATTATGGACAAAAAATTATACGTGTGGTGTTTTGCTTTATCTAAAATCTCACTGAAGTTAGTCCCTCGCTGACACACAAACTGCAGGGAAGGGTGTATGAATTGCTGTTTTGTTTTCCTTCACTCACACTAATCATTCACAGTTGCAAGCCATTAGCACCTAACAATGGTGTAGATCCTACGCTATGTTTACATGTGCTACACAAAGTCAAAAGTTTGGTATTCAGCAATTCTAATTCTAATGAGTTCACATCTTATTTGTATCTTCACAGTGGGGTTGAATCAACACTATAAAAAGATAACTGTGTAGCTAGGGAACTTAAAGGTGAGGAGAGTTCTGTATTTGGACAAGACAGAAGATTGATATGCTTTGAAGGTGGTTTCTCTGCAGAGAAGCAATTTATTTTGCTAAGGTGTGCTTCTGCTATTTAAGGATATTTTGTATTTTGTAAACTGTTAGAAATGTATTTATATAGCCAGGAGAAAAACAAGTTTTATCTGTATACATTGCTTATACATCACTGTCGGCATAGGCAGTTTTCGCAGGCATTTACATTTCTGAGAAAGACAAGTTCTAACTTTCTGCACAACTATGTTCTTAACGTTTGCTTTTGAAATTTCATATAGTATTGGAGAGAAATGTAATGTACATGTAGCTGAGACTGTTGTTATGTTTCTTGGATGGCCTAGGACAACATCCACAGTAGGGGGCATGGTGAAAATTAACCACTATTCATAAATTGACTTCTTTACTATTTAGCAATAACTTTCATCCAGTAATCAATGACATAACTTTTCAATCTTCACTATATGAATGTTGACATAATGGGTGCTTTTACAGACCCTTACATTTTTGTAGGAGTGTGTTGGGATGCAACCTACCATTCTGTTGAAAATGAGGTGTGTTTCAAGTGCTTTTATTATGAAAATGTGTAAACAGTCTGATAATTTTGTGGAAAACATAAATACATTACTTATGTGGTATTCGTTGGTTTTTACAAACATTCACTTGTGTTTGGAGGGGGGAGACACCTACCATTCTGTTATCCAAAATGAGAAGTGGTTCAAGTGCTTTATGTTGACAAAGGGTACACAGACTGATTATTTTTAAGAGCAAATACATTACTTATGTGATATTAATGTGTTGTGCTTTATGTTGACAAAGGGTACACAGACTGATTATTTTTAAGAGCAAATACATTACTTATGTGATATTAATGTGTTGTGCTTTATGTTGACAAAGGGTACACAGACTGATTATTTTTGAGAGCAAATACATTACTTATGTGATATTAATGTGTTTTCCTTCTCTGTTTTATTTAACATAGGATCATGACACCCAAGTCTCCTAACCCATGAAACCCTCCTTTCAGTGACACTGAAAATGATGTCATCATCCAGCTTGAGAAAAGGTGTGTGGGGGATATAGCTGTCAGAAAGGACATTTGGAACCAGTTAGTCACTGATGTGAACACATTTGATGGTCATGGCCAAAATGATGATCAGGTGCAGCATTGAGCCACTGATATGATTTCATCAGCATGCAGGAGGGTGGCTACAGTTGCCTGAGAACAGCTGGATAAGGGTGGTGGTCCTGCTACTGAGCAACCACTGACACCAAATGATTCTTGTCCATGTCAGAGATCCTGACAGCTCAGGAGAGCCTGTGTACAGTGTGCTTGATATTGGTGCTGATGTGGCTGGATGACCAAGTGCATCCCAGGAGCAGATTCCAAAAATATAATTTTTTCTGCTACTGTTTGTGATACACATTTTTCTGTCTGTACTGATTGATACATCATGCAGTTATACAAGAAAGTTGTTCAGTAGACATGGGTGTGGGTGGATGGCTCAGACAAGTCAGTTAAAGCTATTTCTTACAGGGCATATAGGCGATTGTGTATTCACTGTCCCTGTGTTACTCACATTGTGATGCTTAAAAGCCACCCTTTCATTGCTTCATTTCTTCAAGGCCCATCCTCTCTGCAAAGTGTTGAGACATCCCCACATGTTAAGCACATTTTATGTTATTGTTCTTCTATTTATGCATCTGCATCTGTGAGAAGTGTGTAATGATTTCTGCATTGCTGTAGCACTTGCAATTGTGCAGATAGTGTTACTTTTTTTTCAGATATTTTGGCTTAATATGTATGGGAGTAGTAATGCTCTATTTGCTTTTTATCACAAGTGATCCTGGCAATGGAAGTGTAGGACTCCTATCACTTGATGTCAGTGTATTGGTAGGCTCTGATGATGGTGACCAAATGGAGGCAGAGACAGTGGGTACAGAGGTTGAATCTGACACTGAGGTTGTGACAACCACATCCGCTGGATTTCCTTCAGACACAGTCAGTACACCTATGCATACCCATTCCACTGAGCCCTCAGATAGTGGACAGATTGAGGGTGACACAGTTGATTAGGGTAGTGTGGTTACTGAGGTTTCAGTGCTGGTTGACTCTAATTGTAGCCAAAGTGTGGGTGAGTTGCCACACAGGAGGGTTGGTAGGGGAGCTCAGAGGAGGCCTGGTGTCTCCCCTCCACCTGATGCTGGTGTGACATTATGTGCCACTTGATGTATGCTTAGGGCCTTCATGGAGGCACAGGCATGTTCCACAAGGACCTCCAAGGACATGCTTAAGTTATAGCTGTGGAACAAGCTGATATGTGTGACTGCATCCAGCATATGGCCAATTCAATGAATCAGATGAATGCCACAATGGAATGGGCAATGTCTGTGATGGAACATATGTTGGGAGGTGGCTGAAGTGCCACAACATGATCCTGTGTTAGCGACCATGGCCAAGGCTGATCCCACTCCGACAGTGGAACTACATCCACAGCTCCATCAGTGGTTGAGGTGTTCACACCCAGAGGTGGTGGTTCATGGGGTACTAGACCTGGGCATAATCATGAGGAAAGCTCATCCAGCAGACATCACTCACATTCAGGTAAGGGGGTGATGATGATGAACTGGTACTTCTACTAAACATGGTTGTCACCTGTCTTACCTGCCAGGATGTAGTGCTAATACTATGCTGTGAGCATGCAGACCCGCAAACACAAATTTCACACAGAGTACCCATACAGACACGCACACATACTAGCTACATGAGGCATTAATGAGGGTTGCAGGTCATCCAGTCTCAGTGGCCCTTTCATATTAACCACACTCCTGCCTGCCTGTTTCTTACTCACACACACACACTCACTACTTAGGTGTCAGCCTTGCCCTCCTGGTCACCAACCTCCACCCTGTGCAAGTGATAACTCTTCCTTCACCTTGTTTCTATGATTTGGATTCAGGGTTACATATGTGCATTGTCTGATCTACAGGGTGGATAGCAAAATGAATTCTTAGGATACATATTGGTGATGTAATATGAATTTTTTCTGACTTATTACAGCATTTTAGTGTTGTGATTCCTTTTTTGAAATCATTAATACAGCAGTCATGCTTATTGTTCCATTTGTGAGAATGCAGGAATATGTAGAGTTTGCACTGATTTTTCTACACTGGGTATTTTAGATGCATGAGCCATATTAGCTGTTAAACTACACACTCACACACACACACACACACACACACACACACACACACATATATATATATATATATATATATATATATATATATATATATATATATATATAAAAAGTCAGTATTGTCACATATTGATGTCATTGCTGGAGAATACACACAAATTATTCTTGGGCATGTATCTGCCATTCATTGGTGTTCATAAACATTTTTTTTTTGCTTTTATAGGTTCAGCTCTTACTTTGATAGTTCTACAGTTACAAATGTTGTCGTTCTGGACAGACTCTGCCTGATGCTAGCAGTACGCAACCAGTGCATGGGTAAGTAAAGGTTGTGAGTGTTGCCTGGCATCAGTTTTAGTGTATACGTGTGCATAGGATGAAAGTTGTACCACTTAGATGGTCAACAAGTATGCTATCCATTGCCTTTTGGCCAGTGTCAGGGCATATTGTGCATGGCTATGTCTACCTACACTCACAGCAGCTGGTGGTTCCCTCCTGACTCCTCAGTTGTGCGTGGCTATGGAGACCTTGCCAATGGTGTTGGAGTGTTTGCTGCTAGCCCTTGATGTTTTGCAGGTATTTTCACATGAGCATGTAGGACAGCCAAGAATGTGATAATTTCAGCACAGGTACTGAGATCATACTGCAGGGCATCCCCTGATGTATCTAGGCATGGAGAACATGACTTCAGCAATCCAAATACATAATCTATGACATTTCATGTTTGAGCATGCGCCTCATTATAACATTCATATGTGGGTGTATTTCTGATTGGCATCATCAGCTATGTTTGGGTGCATCCCCTGCATCCTCCAGTAAATGGCCTTCTGGGATATCACCATTGGAAAACCTCTGGTAGAGCTATGAGTTGTGTCAGATATGGGAGTTGTGATAATTGCTGAGGTTGCTAACACAGACATCCAGGATGATTCCCTTAGCATTTCATACAACTTGGCAGTTAATGGAGTGGAAACCCTTCCCTGTTCCCTGGGTGGTGCTTTCATCTTAATGTGCATTCAGTCTATGGCACCCAAGACATAAAAAAAATGACCTACAGGGTAGAATTATTGCATAGTTCTAGCTCTGTCCTCAGGGGTATGTCAGAAATATATGTATTCACTGGCATGCTATAGCATAGCATTAAGGAACTGGTATAGGATCCTGGATGCTAGTGCCTGTGACACTCCCAGCATGGCCCCTGTGGGTCTCTGAAATGATACTGTAGCTAATATTGTAAGTGCTACACCTTTGGTTCCTCTAGGTTTGGCCTTGCTCTCAGGTGAGGATGACAGAGGTTGCAGATTTCATGGAGTGTCTCTATCCACCTCTATTATTTCCACCTCAGGCAGACCATGAAAAGTTCAATGGGGTCAAAATACCCTTCTCCTCCGAGATGTATCAGCAGCAGCAGAGACTTGAGTCTGTTGCACATATAGATGCAAAAGCGCAGCAGTAGCCCCTAATATTCGTTCCCTCGTTTCCGTAGCTGTATTTCACCAGTTTAGCATTTTGCCTTGTATTCCAAAACCTAAGTGTACATGAGTACATTATAGCTTGTTGAATATCTCCACCATCTTGGATTGATTAGCATACAATTCAGCTGTGTGTGCAGTAATTAGCATGCCATTATGTCTACCATGTTTGTGTGGCTGTACAAACCATGTCGAGCCACTTACTGAATACAAATCAAGCACTAATGTGTGCACATCTTAGTTTTAACGAGTCATGCAGGGTTTATTGAATCTTACCCACAGTGAAATGCTATATGTTCTGCTAACAAGACTTACTTAATTTCTCCCTTTTTCCCAACAGTTTGTGAAATTATATACTTGCATCTATGCACAATTAATATGTCTTTATTTACAGCAGAGGAAAATTGAGTTGTTTTGTCAATACAAGGCACAACTTCCAACTCTTATGCGGGTAACAAGATTAACATAAGTAACACAGAAAGAGAATTTTTTTGTCCTTTCATTAGAAAAGTCTGTTTGTTCCCAGTCTTTCTAAGACATACTTGTGTAACTCTTTTGTTTTACACTTGAACATCATTTTCTCCTTATATCTTCCTTGCAACTGAAAGATGTGAGATATCACTGCTTTCCCAGTCTTTTTAAATCCGTGTTTCCTCAACAAGGCACAATAGATTTTACAGGTTAAGGCATACTAAAAGAAAAGATTCATAATGCTTACAATTCAAGTACACTTTTAGCCAACTCAAATACATATACTGTATAAGGCACTCCATATTTCTAACTTCATATGTATTTTCACTCCTTTAGTCACACATCTTGCTGAAGAGATTCTCCATTTGATATTGCTTGGATCTCAATTCCTAGAATATGTCTCCCTTTTCTTTTAATGTTTACCTCCTGTGAAAAAGAGGAAAGGGCTCTTTTCCATCACCTCCACTTCCCAAGTCTGCTGACTGGTCCTTCAGCTGGTTTTCTCGATTTTGCAATAGATGACCACTCTTCATTAAGTTAGTTGGGGGTTCCATTGCTGCTAGGACATCTTCAGGATAACCTAATGTTTTAGTTCTCCCTGTAAAATAGACAAGTGTTCTAGGCATAGCAAGTACCATTTCATTGACTTTTCCTTTCATTACCAAAGTACTGGCATGAAGGCATTCCTCTCATGCCTAGTTTCCAGGAAATAGTCCCCCTGCACAAAAATTCTGGTCTCCCAATTTTTCAGTGATCCTAGAACTCATATCATCACAAAATATTTTCTTTTATAGCATATGTATGCAACAAAAAATGCACGATTATTCTCCAAGGTCTACCCAAACCTCCTAACCCCAGCTGCCATGGGGTGCAGTGCGATCTCTCAGTATTTCCTTAGCAGGTATACCAGTCTGTCTTGCTTACATGTTCTGCACATATTTCAGACAGTCCTTTCTGTCTTTCTGCTCTAAGACCCTGGACATTCTTACATTTTCCATTTGTGCCCAAATATTTCTGTTAGTAAGTCCGATTCAGTGTGATCTAACTGAGCTTCTTCTGCTTCCTTCCTAATTTTCAGTTCAATATTTTATTCCACTAACAATTGAAATAATGATGAATGCTCATTTAGGGACCAACAACTTTGAGTCTTTTTTTTTTCTCTATTTTCTTTTCAAAGTTTGCTAAATATTCTTTATCTCCAACAAAATCATAGCTAGCGACACTTGATTCTCCAACTCTCACCTGGCTCCATTCATCTCAGACATAATCACTTCAGAGGCCAGCTCTGTTTATCAGGTAAACAGGAAACTGGTAAATACTGCTCTTTCTGTTTGATTTCCATCTTTCTTGTTTATCACTGCTTGCTGACTTATTGTTAACCATTTTAATAGTTTAGATGCTTTTTATCCTCATGATTAAACTCTAGGATGGGAAAAGGGTTGAGAGATCACTTTACAGAAAGAATGCCATCCTTGAAGTCCAATGATTCTTTATCTTTTGACCACCATATCATATAGCAGTTCATGAGTCCTTCTAACTGGCTCAACTAATTTCCAAAGACAGTGCCTATAGATCCAGGAAAGTCTTTAATTTCCTTTAATCGTCTCTTATCAGCCCCATTGTTGAATACAATTACCTGTTTGTAATGCATTTATTGAAACATATCAGTCAATTTGAGAGACCTCATGAATTCCAGAAGAGAAAGATCAATGACCCAATCCATTCAGTTATTGCTATAGACTGTCAAATGTCTTCCTTTACTCAAACTCCTAGACTCTTCCATGAGGATGTATGTCTAACTTTTCAAGTCATGAAAGAGCTAACCCTTCTGTTCCCTCACAGATCAAATGGTTCCTCAATTGCCCAGATAAAGGACTACACCTTCATCAAGAGACAGATCATGTTGGCATGATAGATTCATATTCCAACTTATCTCCCATCTCTGAAAAAGATTTCTATGACATATTAAACACAGTGGCATCCTAGCCACATTTATGGTAATTGTAGAAAAACGGATGGTCAGCCTTCAATTCTTTTACCTCTTCTATCCTGTGTTGCTCTCCTTGAGGTTGGATAAAACATGTGAAAAATGTTTCTGTTTTTGACTAGGTTTGCAGTCGTAAGCTTTGAATTTAGCTTATTTGCTAGGCTTGCAGTGGTCTCTAGAAATACTGGAATGTTATTTATTTCCTAGGCTTGCAATGATTTGTAAAACCTTGTCTCCATAAGAATAAAACTCATATTGCATCCAGCTCTGTCTTTCTGCTAATATTTTTTCCTGTTGATTTTCCTTTTCTCAGTCTTCCTTCAGTCACACACACACACACACACACACACACACACACACACACACACACACACACACACACACACACACACACACACATAATCACACACACAGCCATATATGAATGTCTACTGATGTAACAGAATTGGAGTTATGGCTTTCTGATTAATTCTTTTGTTGTAGTAAGCAAATATATGCAATTGCTACTTAATGTATATAATATTGTAGGAGCTTTTCTCCTGGGGCCTCCATTCAGTAAACAGATGAAATTAAATAAATAGCTTACTGGTTTTGAGTAATGGTCTGACTATATTTGTAATGGTGTATAAAAGTTTTTGGATACTGTTTATTGGCTAGGATTGTCATAGTTTGCAGACTGAATGCAGAGCTCCTATCTATGAACCTATGACCATCCAATGTGCTCCTCCTACTATAGAGACTTCCTCTAACTTCGTATTAGAAGACAAATTAAATATTTTACCTGGATCTTGAAATCCCTACCATCATGAGATAATGGCACTATTGAGTACTATGCTTTCATGAAATTATAACAAATTCTCCAAAATGAAACATAAGAAAGACACATGCTACCAAGATTTCAGTCAAACAAATTCACTAATCAGCATGTTTATGGACTTATTTTGCCAATACTGCCAACTGATAATTCTCTTCCTTTTGGTTATGCAGATTTCTAATACGTTTCAAAAATATTTGCTATATTATTTTGCATACTACATTAAATTCTTCAATATGTTTCTCACAAAATATGCACTTGTTCAATATTTCTCGGTCACTCACATCCCCCAAAACCTTTTTTTTAAGTTTTTCTGTCTATTCCTTCTAGCATGTCGAGGGATCAGTTGCTAATGTCCTCTCCTGCTCAGCTGGTGAACCTGGGATTATTGAGGCAATGTTACAATTGCCTCATGTACACAGACAACCCTCTCCTCCTCCCACAAAACACAAATACATGCGAGAGATGCAACTATACGGCCAAACTGGAGGCTGAGCTCTCTCAACATAGGACTGGCAAGACCAGACAGGAGGAGAAGGTAACCACACACACTATAGACCCAGTCTCACATAATACCATCACAACCTCAAATCATACACATAAACACACAAAGACATACTGGAGGCTCTGATCAAAAATCTACCAAAACAGCAGAGGCCACCAAAGCAGACACCCAAACAACTACCACCTCAGAACACAACACCTGCAACACATAGACCACACAGTCAGAGTGTCAAGCAGTCACAGCCCTTAAGGCCAAACACAATGCCAGACACACTAGTCATTGGTGACTCCATAGTCAGACACACTGACATCCCGCTCACCAGACTGAGTAAGGAGAAGGTCACAGTAAGCTGCCTGTCGGGTGCAAGAATCCGCCACATAACGCATGCACTCAGGTCTCTCAACAGCAGGTACAAGTACGACTCAATCATTGTCCACGCTGGTGTAAACGGCCTGAGACGTACCTCCCTGGACTACATGAAAAGAGACATAGAGGAGCTCTCTGATTATGTAGCCCAGGCAGGTATGACCCTGACCTTGAGCAGTATCCTACCTTCACCAAGAATGATGCCACAATACAGAGATAAGATGTTCAGCTTTAACAATTGGCTTAAACTCTGGTGTCATTCAAAGGGGATCCAATGTCTGTCTGCCTAGGATGACATGCTGGACAAGCCACGCTGCTTCGCAAGGGACGGCCACAAAACCCAGACAATACCAAGAAAGGAGGAGGGGTATCCATATTCATCAAGGACACCCACACCTCAAGATTGGTGGCATCGCATGATGCATCGGAAACCATCCAGGTGCAATTAACCATAGGCAAGACTGCTCTGCAAATTGTAGCATGTTACAGGCCACCCTCGCAAACTCAGGAACCTCATATGGCCTTCCTGAAAACACTGGAGGGGATAAATGTATCTCCGAACACCATCATACTAGGTGACTTCAACTACCCTAATATAGACTGGGAACACTACTCAAGCCCAAACACTCTAGCCCAAAAGTTCCTGGAATTCATAAACTCAAATGCCATGGAACAACTAGTCACCATCCCCACAAGAGGAGAGAACATACCTGATCTCATCATCACGAACATGGGAGCACAATGTTCAACGCCAGAAGTATACCCCTCACTGGTGAGATCTGATCACAAACTAATCTCGCTGGAGGTCCTCATCCCACCCCCACCCGAAATGAAAAAGACCACAGTAAAGAACTTCTCGAAAGCCGACTTCACACTTCTAAAGACTAGTGTGGTCTCCTTTAAGGCCCCTGAGCCGGCGGTTAACATTACTCAAACCGCTGAATCACTTACAAATGCCTTCTACCAGCACCTGCAGGGCTGCATGGATCAGGCAATCCCAAGCAAAACAAAGACTCTTTGTACCAAAGGCAATCGTCCAGTCTGGTGGACCCCAGCCATAAACAAACTCTACAACAAAAGGAGAAAGCTACTACAAGATAGAGCAAAATCCTTAAAAGGTAAGACACCGCTGATCACTATAAGTAAAAGCTAAGAGCTCTCATAAAATCATCCAAAGCTAATTTTGAGAAAAAAATAGCTAAGGACTCTAAAGACAACCATAAGGCATTCTTTAGCTATGTCAGAATCCTAGGAGGAAACTCCCAGATATGCTCAGAATTAGTTCAAAATGATGTGAAGATTACTGATCCTACAGACATTGCCAACATACTGGCTGACAGGTTCAGTGCAAACTTCTCCCCACCCTCCCTGCCTAAAGGAGAGATATCTATACCAAATGATTGTAGCCCCCCAAACATCTCTAACGCTCAGGTGAGAACTGCTCTCTCCAAGGCAAAGAACACAGCATCCATGGGACCTGATGGTGTCCCTGGCTGTGTGCTCCATGAACTCAACGAGGAATTAAACCCACAGTTATGACAGCTGTTTAATCTTAGTCTCACCTCCGGATACGTACCCAGAGAGTGGCGCACAGCGACTGTGGTCCCACTCCACAAAGGCAGTGCCTCCACCGACCCTGGAAATTACCGTCCCATTAGCTTGACAAGCCTTATCTGCAAAGCCATGGAAAGGATCATAATGGATCTCATAAATAAAGACATAGGGAATTTGCAGACTTTGGATCCAACCCAGTTTGGCTTTGTCAAAGGCAGATCATGCCTTTTAAACTTGGTTGACTTTTTCAAAACAGTCACCAAGGCCATTGACGAGGGAAAGGCAGTCCATACAGCCTACCTAGATCTGGCGAAGGCTTTCGATACAATACCCCACTCGGGTATCATTGAAAAACTCATCAACTTAAATGTAAACCCATACATTACAAGATGGGTTGCAAACTGGCTGAGTGACAGAACCCACAGGGTAAGAGTTGCTGGCGCCATGTCAGACTCTAAGCCTGTCACAAGTGGTGTCCCACAGGGCTCAGTCCTGGGCCCACTCTTGTTTGGCATCTACTTTTCTGAAGTACAAGCAAACACAGGAGGGTTATGGCTGACAAAGTTCGCAGATGACTGCAAACTGGGCGCCGTAGTTGAAAACACATCCGACACAGATATTCTTCAGAAGGGTCTCACAGAAACGGATAACTGGTGCCAGAGCCATGGCCTCAAGTTAAATGCCAAGAAATGCATAGTCATACCCTTCAGGAAAAATAAGGTTACCCCTAGCTACCATATAGGTGGCAATCCCCTGAACACAGAAGAAGTTATTAGGGACCTGGGAACCCAGGTTGACAGTAGCCTTTCATTCGACACTCATATTGCTAAAGTAGTTAGGAAGACCTTCTACATTGCCCACCTTATCATGAAGGGATTCACATCTAGATCAAGGGAAGTCATAGTCTCCCTATACTCATCACTCATCAGACCAATGATCGAGTACAATGCCCCATTCGGAATGTATCTGACCCGACACTTGCAGCAGCTGGAGAGGCCACAAAAGTTCCTCACCAAAAGGATAAAGGGTCTCAAAATCTGTCTTATGCTGCCCGACTGAAAGAACTCCAGTTATATTCAGTTGCACGCTTGCTCAGAGGTGACCTATGCCTGACATACAAGGCCATGTCAAACCCAGATTTGATGAATATGCTTCATCTCAAAAAATCTAGATCCCTCAGAGCCACAAGGGCGGGTGACTTAAACCTCGACACGGTTATTAATAGGACATGCTGGAGGGATAGATTCATCACCCAAAGACTCCCTATGCTGTGGAACAAAATCCCGGTTTATGTGAGGCAGAGCACCTCGCTGGCCTTGTTCAAGAGGAATCTTGACCAATGGATGGGAGATCGCAGATACACCCCAGGGGTTACCTCAGTGTCACTGCTCGACACAGGCACAGCTAAATAATGGGCATAGTTTCTCCAAACTAAGGGGTGGCGTAAGCCACAAAACTATGGGCTAGGCTTATAAATGCCCTCGGGCAGATAGCCTAGTATGAACCTATGAACCTAAACCTATGAACCTATGATGGTAAACATAATTAAATATATTTCTTTCTTTATATTTCTTTCTCTCTCAATTTCATTTATCTATTTCTCTCACATATTTATCTACTATTTATTTTGTCCAACTCTTATTATTATTCTTTTTGGACTGCCATATCTCTAGAAATGCTACTATTACTGTTTAGTGACACTACTAACTCCATATCTTCTTTCATTATCTGTATATCTCTGGCTTTAGGTATTTACCTGCCAGTCTCACTATTGAGTCTGACACTTATCTACACCACTTTTTATGGTTGAAAGGGTTTAGGAACACATTGCCACTACAGACCAAATTGCTTCTAGGTAACACGAAGTCTGCATCCTTCTCTTGAGTGAGATAAAGGACTTGAACTTCCAGCATTTCTTCCTGACTATATCTTGTTGAATAAAAAAACTGTTGGTGTCAGCTCCAATTTACCTTTTGTGACAAAAATCCAAAAGGCAAACAGCAAAAAAGCAAGATAGCAAAGAATCCACAAAGCGTAATTAGTCCCGGTCTGTTCAGACCATCAAATAGAATGAAAAACGACTGTGCAGTCCAATAGTAAAAACGACTATGCAGTCAAACAGCACACAATATAGGAAGACTCCAACAGATATTAAAAACTGATTTATTGGATCCACAGAATAAAGGATGGTAAGCGCTTTCGCAACAAGTGCTTTTTCAAACCAATACATCTTCTTTCAAAAAGAAAACACTCCTTTTATACACAACTGATCTTAACCTAATAATTAAGAGAGCAATTAGCCTCTTAAAGGGGTATGCGATGTATCACATCCAAGAAGTATATATTATATATTAATAAGTATAGTAAAGTACATATGTGTAGAACACACTATAATGCAGTACAGCGCCTATCCATTTTTACAATATAAAAAACTCTCACATGATGTAACGCTTAAATTAAATATTCCTATGTATACATATCTTAAAACATGGTATGCTGAAATAACGCAACAATCTGTGTTAACATGTATATAAGTGAGCACCATGCATAAAGACATAAAAATGAACAACAATTAAAAACACATAACCACACAGAAACTACCCATACAATAAGTATGGTATGTATACCAATATGTATGTACACAATAATATTATGTACAATATTATATAAAAATATAAAAAATGTATATATATACATATATATGCGTGAGAGAGTGTTACCCTACATTCATATATTACAAAATATAAAATTCATAAAATAAAACTTCAAAAATCATTCAACAAGGTCTGCTTCTCCTATTTTTTAATATAGGTTTCAAAGGAACCCTATCATTTAACCCAGGGGGGCATTGTGCTCTAGTTTTTATAATCCACTGAGCTTCCACTGACTCAGTTAAATTCTTTATATCGCCCCCTCTTGGGCTGGGTTGTAATGTCTGTAATACAGAAAATGTGAAATTATGTGTATTATCATTGCTTAGAATATGCTTCGACAATGCATTAACTTGTGATTTCAATCGTATCTGGTAAAGATGTTCCCTAATACGCTCCTTCAACATCCTGTCCGTTTTTCCTATATAAAAAGACATACAGGATACGCACCTTGCTAAATAAACCAGATGCTTGGATCCACAATTGGCATTTACTTTTATGTTGAAAATATCACCCGTAACTGGGTGTACAAAGTCAAAAAGGTTAGATATATACCTGCAGTAATTACAGTTATTGCATGGAATAGTACCTTTAAAGCCAAAATGTGTGTCTAAGGTTTTTTGATCAGAACAACAAAGCAATCTGTGTAGATTCTTCTTATTTTTATAAGCGAAACAAGGATGTTCCTCTATAAACTGTGAGATTTCTGAGTCTAATCTAAGAATATCCCAGTGCTTGTAAATACATTGCCTGATTTCTCTGATGTCTTGGGTATAGCAAAGTGTATATCTAACAATATTTTTCTCAACATTCCATTTGGATTACCTCTCAATCTATATTCATATAATCCCATGTCGGAAAAAATAGGAGCTGCATTTCCCTGTCTCAAATCCAGAACTTTACTTAATATATCATTAACTTCCCCTGTATTATAGTTTCTATTCTGAAACCTAGTCACTAAAGCATCCATTTCATTCTCAAAGACTGCAGGACTTGAATTTAACCTGGAAATTCTCATTCCCTGGCCTTTTAAAATGTTCTTAAACACATGAGGGGGATGCATACTGTCTCTACATAATAAACTATTTCTATGACAGGACTTTCTATGCATCCCTGTGTTAAAAGCTCCATTGGGTAACCGCCAGATTTGGACATCTAGAAAAGAAATGCTATGTGATGAGTATTCCATAGTGAAGTTAAGAAAGGGTACTAACTGGTTCATCTCTCTTTTAAAGATAAGTAAATCATGAACATCACCCTGCCATAAGAAAAAAAGATCGTCCACAAAACGTTTGTAAAAAATTACATGTTTTGTGAAACCTCTCAGTTTGAATAACATATTATCTTCCCAGTAGGCCATCACTAGATTGGCGTAGCTATTGGCACAAGGTGTGCCCATAGCTACGCCATTCTTTTGTAAATAAAATAACTCCTCAAACAAAAAAACATTACTTTCCAGGACCAATTCCAAAAGTGTGCATATGAAATCCACTCTAGTCAGGGTAAAACCCGAATGTGTAATTAGGTAACTATGTAAAAATTCTAGTCCTAAGTCATTCGGGATCATAGTGAACAATGATTTCCCATCCATAGTCACCAGCAATAAATTCAAATTACATTGTTGATGTTTAGTGGCTTCATAAAAATCCAGCAAAAAATCTTTGGAATCCCTCAATATAGTGCTATGCTTTTCTAACAGAGGATGTAGTTGTCTTTCTATATAATAAGATATGTTTTCAGTGACCCAACCACGTCCAGAGACAATCGGTCTCATTGGTGGGTCCGAGACATTTCTTCCTGACTGTCAATCCTATTGTTTGCTTTATGCAGATACAAGAAGAGATTGCATACAATGTTTCTTAGAGTAACAAAGACCCACTTTGATGATAACTAATAGGGCTTGCTGTTGACCTTCTTACCAATCTCAAACTTGATAGCATAGTCAAACTGTTTCACTGTTTTGAATATTTCTTCTCCATTCTTTCATGTAATAGTATCAGAAAAAAATATCTTGTTATATTCCCTTCTTGATAGTTTTACTGAATCACTAGCTCTATTAGCAGCAATCACAATCAATCATTATCTTTATCGATCCAGTATAAAGACATTTCAGCAACACGTTCTGCCAATGTGGGAGGAAAGAGGAAATCTTGACTGGTATGACTGTTTTCATTTTTCACTTATTCATCGGTTCAGCTCACTAAGCAAAAGTCAAAGTGATGTGTTGCTATTTGGACAGCAAAAAGCAATGACTAACATTGGCACAGCCTAGCTACATGGCAAACCATGTAGCAGTTAATAGACGCCTGTGCTAAACTGGCAGACAGAACATTTTTGTTAGATGTATTAATTAGAATTTGAGCAGCAATGCCATGTTTTTTCTCTGGGTACCATGGCTTCTTTCCACATTCAAAAGACATGCAATAAGTGGACTGGACAGTCTAAATTGGCTTTAGGTATGAGCATGCGAGTGCATGTGTTTGTGAGTGGTAAGGAAGAATGACCCCAGGAGAACTACACCCAGCAGTGTAAACAATGGCTCTAGATGATGATTGGTGCTGATGTAACACCCTCACCCCAGGTGCAAAATAGGAAAAAAGGAGGCGAATGCCAGTGCTTAAGTAGTGATGCCAAGCTTGGTGTCAGCAGCATCATAATAAAAAATGTGGAAACAAATATAGCTGCACCTTTATGGGATGCAAATTTGGTGTGGTGAGTGGAGTCTGAAGCCAAGAGATTTGTGGTAAATGTCTTTCTGATGGAAGTTTGTGAATGGATAATGCCAATCCTGAAAGTATGAAAACTGAAGTGCTTTTTAACAGCAGTAACAGTGAACTTAGAAACCATGACTACACATTTAAAGGATTTTTTTGTTTGGCGGCAAACCTCCTGCACCCCTAGGTAGGGGGCAGCACCCTATTGAACCCCTACTAACTAAATATAATTGATGTGCCTCAGGCAAAATAGAATACATTGAGATATGGCCATTGAATTGGCTTTCATTTTCCATAATCCCACTTAAATGTTTGTAGTCTGAAGGATTACAGTTAACAGTCTCCAGACATACAATGGGAACTTGCACTAAAAAGTGAACAGCTTGGTGTGGTTTGTAGTTACCTGACAACTTTGTTTGCAGCCTAATTTACTTAATGTGATAAATACAATTACAAATCGGAAAGCATACCATGAATATGAATACATTTTCCTTGCTTGATATAGATCAAATCCAAACTAAGACATTCATCCAAAAAAACAAGACATCAATTCCTTTAATGTCGTCTTGAAACTGATGATTTTTTCAGCCAATATAAAACAAGACCTTCCTTCCTGAATGTAAGGCATGCTCATGTTTTAATCCTTTAGTGGAGTTTTTGATATCCACTTGGCCATAAATGGCATACAGTCAGTCACTGCAGCCTGACATGTCTGTGCACATAGTATATATACAGCCTCCATTAGAAACACTGGGTTTTAAGATGACCTTGCAACTTTTTTCATAGTACTGACCATTTATTGTTTTCATTTATTGTTTTCTTCTGATATAGCCAACATAATGCACAAAGGTTGCTCTTGTAGTTAAAACGGAGTTAGTGTAATTAGGTATTATTTCTGATGCTGCTGGTTCAAGTTCCATGCTACACTTTTTATTTTCTTATAAAATGTATCTTTTGTTCCATTATTCAATGTGCTAATAATTTAAGAAATTGAAGATATAAAGGTCATCTTCCTATCTCTGTGCTCTCTACAAAGTTTACAAATGGCTTAGTTATTGTACTACTCCTTACTGCCTGATTGAAAAGTGGTCAATAAACTCTCAAGGATACACTCTGTTTCCTAACAAATTTGTGTCAGTTTCCCTATAAGTGAAATCAAACAGAGATGCCTGCAAACAATAGGACTCTACATTGATCCACCTTAATGCAGTGGCAGTAATAAATGTCCATGTCTTCAACCTTCTAATCTTTGTTTTGTGCTTGATATGTGTGCAACTATTCCCTGGTAATAAAATGGACTTTAACAGATTGCCCATCTGTTACTAAAGAAATCATTTTCTCATATAATTAAGTAGGTAAACTGACAGTTACTAATGAAGTATCACAAGGGTAAGTACTTGGAACCTTCTTTTACAACATTTGTATGAGTGTCATTGCAGAAAATTTTGAAGTAAAAACATACCAATTTGCTATTGATACAAAAAAAGTAATCTTGGTTTATTTATTCATTCATTTGTAACCCATCCACCTTCACAATGGCAAACTCTTTGTGAGCCAGTCGACTGATTTTCGACTACTGAATCTTTCAAAACACATGAATCTAAAAGATCAGCTCATCAAAAGAGGAAGTTGCTTGATCACTGTACATTTTACACAGATATACTTGTTGAAGAGAAAGCCCTTTGACCCAATTTTGGGGCTGGCAACTCTGACATTGCATAGTCAAAGAGAAAGGAAACAGTCCTTATTCTATATATTGCATATACAGGACTGTGTCCCTCCATCCATGATTGCATATGCTTGGTTTAGACAATGATAGTTGATAAACATGACATTTTTATTAAGGGAAATCACTGGCTGTTGCTTTGTCACTATTGGTCTTTATATGATTTCAGAATTTGTTCTACCTGGTGCAAATGGAAAAGTGGTGTTTATTTACTTCTGTTTTTCATTTCTTCAGAGTTTGTTTTACTTACGACAGCACTTATAGCTGTTGTGTTTAAGCATAGCTGGAATGTGTGCTATCTGTGCCTCAGAGCTGCTCAGGTGTGATTTAGAGACATTAATTGCAACAAAGTACAGCTGCATGAACTAGTCTGAGAAAATAAAATGCAGTTGAAGTAATAATGAGATAGGAATGAAGAATATGTGAAAAATCTGTGACTATATTATACAAATTAGGAGCTCTTCCCACCTTTGTGTGATTCAGTCACTTTTTGACACACATCTGCACTATGCACAGAAGGCTTATATAAAGCAAAGTCACACATTTTCCATCTACTTTACAATCAGCAAAGATGCTTGTATTTGCAGTCAGCTTAACTGTCTCCTATTTTGAGGGACATATCAAAGTCATGCTAAAACCAGGTATGTCCAGTAGTACTCATTGTCAGAGAAGGTGAAGATATAGTCAAATGCTGAGCCACCTTAAATTTGCTAAAACATGAAATCTTGGGCAAGTTTAGAGTCAATATGGACATTGTATGAGCTGTGGTAAGTCTGTATGGTCCATGGAGAATAGGGAATGTGTGACTTTTCTATTCCTGTGGATACCAAGGTATGCTTAGTCCTCAATATACTTGCTACAGGGATCTTCAAGAGACAAACTGAGAATGTGTTGGGTATCCCACCGGCTTTTGCATTCAGGATGCTTCAGTGGTTCCTTGACGTTCTCTGTGCATATGTGAATTAGAAGATTTATTTCACAGTGCCATACCAGGACTGAGCCAATACCACATGTGTGTCTCCTCTGAAATGGCATACTTTCCTGAGGTACCTGATCTGACAGAACACATCCATGTTGCCATTAGGGTCCAATCTGGACTATGAGGGGAGTGATATTTAGAGAGAAAGGGCAAACCTTCCATCCGCTACCAGGTAGTGTATAATATATGCGTCCAAAATCCTGGCAGTGCCCATTATTCCCAAATTTGGCACACAAGCTCAGTGTACCACTTCTTCCTGCATGGTAAGATTCATCATAGCCATCTAGTTTGTAAGTATAAAGTATTTATACTGTTTATAGCCATATTTATTTCTGTGTTTATATAGTGGTATAGGTAGTATTGGGTAATCAACCCCCCTTTTTGTTATATGTCTCCTCTGTTTTTTTCCAGTTGGCACAGGCTACATGCTGAAATCTTGACTAATGATGCATGTCTGTAACCCCAGGGAGTTGCTTGGGGACACTTCAGCAACACCTTGTCTCTGACATGGGTATTTATTAATTGAAAGAGTGTTTGGCTTGCTCAAAGTCCATTTCAGTTGCCTTCACAAGTTTGTGGGTGCCCTTCAGTGTGACCCTGCTACTGTATGCTGGATGTTTACCACCTGCTGCATTCAGCACAATATGATTATGTGACACTCTGGTACATAACTTCAAAAGCTGGTCACTCATAGTGGTAGAGCAGCTCCTTCTGTCATCCTCCCTACCAGTGATGATGTTGATGTTGACCAGACAATGGCAGAAGCACTATAACCCCTGTGGCTGGTTCATGCATGGTATAAAGCTGTCCAGATGAAGAGGTGTTATCTAGTACACATCTCAGTGAAAGCAAAGAAAAAATCACACAGATAATACTTGATGTATGCAGTGTTACTTGTGGGCTATGCTGAGTGGTGCATAGTCAATTTACACTATACATCAAACATTTTCTACATATCAAGAAACAATGTTTACTTTCATCATTTTATATCAGCTATCTTGTGTACATTATTTTGAGGTAAGTAGCACAAGTTCTAGTTATAGTGGCAGGGTTTGGTGTAAGTGTATAAAAGAAGGTGTTAACAACACATAGGTTTAGAGCCATACTGATATTTTTCACTGCAGTGTCCAGAACAGAACATGATGAATATTATTGTGCACTAATTACATGCTTTGGGGGAATTTTTTAAATTCCCTTTCTATTGTCTGTTTACAGAACTGCAGCATTGACCATGTCTGGAAATTTACTGCTGTATGAGTACTGTTTCCCTGTTAATGTTGCTGAAAATCTAAGTAATGTTTGGAAGGTGCTATAGACAATCTCTCCTGAGGATAGAGGGGGTGATGCTTCCATAGATCGAGAGCATGTGCTTGCACGTGAGCTTGATGCTGAGTTGTTCTAATGACAGGAGATACTAGATGCAGGGGAACCTCTTGAAATTGAAGTAACCATCCTGCAGAACCTAGACCTTTGCTGAGAGGCTCTACCATGAATAGTGGAAGTCTGAGGAAGATTGTAAACCTTTTTTTGGGTCAACAACATGAGTGCATACAGCGCTTTCTTAGAAATGTACTTGGTGTCCTGGCTTCTCATCCACCACACATGTGGACAGTTCCCTGGCCATATCCAGATTTGCTCACTATAAGAACTGGGTCATGGTGAAATGGGACCCTAGGCAAGGAATCGTCTGCCACCCCCCCCCCCCAACACAGACACAACCATACAAATATCCCATTCTTTGGCTGTCTCTCTTCAATTACTATAAAACCCTATTCAAACCTGTTAGTGCACATGCTATTTTTTTATTCACATTTACAATGATCACAGAAGTTTGGATTAAATATACCAATTATTTTACATTTTACAGCAAAACCACTGATAGCTATTTCCTAAAATAAAAACAGCCTCACACTAAAATCAAACTTAACATGAACAACAGCAATCAATTTCTTCCCTTGAAGCTCACATTTATTGAAAATTCATCTTGCAACATGCTGGGACTCACAGTCAAACAGCATATAGTGAAACACTAATTAGTGTCTTATATGAAGGGTACACTAATTCAAAAGACAGATCTGTACATTTGCTAACAGCTTGGGACAGCCCACAGGATGCAGGTGGAGCAGCCTACGATAAATGTCTGGTGAAGTGATTTTTTCAGAGTCACAAAGCATATAAATGAAGGCTGAGGGACTCAAACCCTGCACTACAGAAGTAGGTCATAGCCTTATTCTTCTGCACAAAGTACAACACAGGCTACTGCAGAACAACACAGTGTATTTCACACCTGTGTGCCTGTAAAAAGTTAATAAAAATGCATTCACAGTTAAAGTTGTAACATTAAACTCATGTATTTCACAATCTCCAGTTTATTCATAAAAACACACTTATAACAAAATAAGGAAACCAAGTATCATACCCAAAGAACATAACTCATATTTACTGTAACAAAAGGAATACTGCCAGCCCAGCTAACTGGAATTTTGTAAATAAAAATATGTCATTTGTGAATATTAATATGATTTATATAGAAGCATGACAGAAGGAGATATTTCCAGCCCAGCTAGATGGAATTTTGTAAGTAGTTGTGAGTCATTTGTGAAGGTCAACATGCTCATGTAAGAAGCTTGTGTTACAGATGTATTAGAACTGTATGTCATATTGTACAGACATGTGTCCTGAAGAGATATTTTGTAAAGTACTGAGCAAAAATGTATATGCACTATTGTAACTGTTTAGATGTATGTATTTTAACAGGGGAGACTGAAACACAGGAGATTAACTTGCAAAACTTCAGAAGAATGGTTACTTTATGGCTGGGCCATAAACAAAAGAGATGTTATCTTTCAGTTTTAGTGCGGTAGCAGACACAATGCTTATTGGAAGTGTTTATTGTTATGACCTTCAGGATCTGCATTTGATCTAAGAGAAGTCCTTATTTATGTATTTTCACAGGTAGATGCTAAATGCTAACAGCTGCATCAGTGAGGGTTTTCACCTGGGATAGTCAGATGACAAGAATTGATCTCATGCTACCAGCTACTCCAGCAGTAATATTTGAAATATTAATTTAAGAAGTCTCTGAGAGAGACTGGGCATTTTGTATTTTGTCTTTGACCTGACAAGAACACCCACTCACCACATCTGCCTGCTTCTTGCTCAGTAAGTAAGTTAATTAGGTTACAGTAATTTCTTTTAGATACGGTCAGAAATACAATGAAGTATGGCTTAGATGTTTTCTTTATTTATTTGAGACTGTCCTGCAATGTTGTTTTAAATATTTCCTGTGATTTTAAACTCTGATTTAACTGTGATTATTTACTGAGTATTTTCTTGTTCTTTTATTATTTGTTTTCAAATATATTTAAACCTTTCATTGTGACTGATATTTGTAAGACATATTTAAGTTCTGAGAGTACTTGCATATTTATTTAGTGACACTATGAGACACTCCTAATAGCCTTGCTCTTGTTCAAACTACCATTTGGATTAATAGTAACATTACACAGTAAGATCGGACACCCTTTTTAAGGGAAATAAAGTCTGATAAAGAGCTGGCTTATGGAAGTAATAACTACCTTATAGTCTGAGCAAAAGGGGGCATAGTTAATAAACCTCTGCCAGCCTTTCCCAGGTGTGTCTGTGATTGAGTGCAAATCTAATCTCAAAGAGTGTTTGTGTCAGCTACTTGGACAGGGACACGAAGCACTGGTTGGACAGAGAAGGTGCTGGAGGTCTTGGCTTGGCCACTCAGCTAAGATCTCAACCCTATAGTGTACCAGTGGGTGGTCTTATTGGAGATCTGGAGAAAGATAGAGAAACCAGCCCCAGATTGACTGTGGTCTCTGTGTGCCCTTTACTGTGTGTGTACTTGTCATACTCCCAATGTACGTCCCACACTGGTGCTAGTGTTGAGGATTGAGGCTCCTTGATTACTGGGCCAGGGGTGGAGTGTCACATTTACTACAACCAGTGTCTTCCTTTACATCTTAACTGTTGTGGGTTGCAGAAACCAAGTATTTATACGTACGTACACATTCACTTTCTTACACACACACACACACACACACACACACACACACACACACACACACACACACACACACACACACACACAACTATCAATTAACAGTCACTTGCATGATTGTACACCTCATATATCTGCTTGAGTAAAAATGCATGATTACATTCATAAATTCATAAATACTGGGAGAGAAATGGATCTCAACTCAATGCTGTCAAAACCATACAGTGGAACCCATTGCAGCCACCCTTTGCCCTCTCAATTTTTTGTCTCAAATCGGAGACAAAGAGCAGTATATAGGAACAGATTTTAAATGTTTCTCTTATATACTCAGAAATGCTAGAATAAAAAATGGCATTAGCAAGTATTTTGTGAAAGATACAAAACCTGAAACTCATGTATGTCATTATTACAGAGCCAAAAATAATGAGATGATAAAGTAAGTATTTTCTGAAGGACACAAGTCTAAAACTTACTTGTCTTATTTAGTGTCTGCAGGTCACTGCAATTTGCCCACAAGCCACACATATTACAAGGAACCGCCAAATAATTTTCAATTTCTTTACACAAAAATTCTGGAAAGAGCCAAAAATAATGGGGGGGGAGACAAAAATTCCAAAAAGGACACATTTAAATACTATTTTTTAACTGTTAAGCAGGTAAACCCACAAGAGAAAGTATACATTTTAAGGTGTGATGCACTGTTTGAGTGAAGTGTGCACAGTCAACAAATGGAGATGGAAGGATTCAAACCTTGTCCTTTTGAATGCATTAAGCAGTTTGTTAATAGATCATAGCTTTAAAGGCACCTTTAATTCATCGAAATGTTAGCAGAACAACAGTAGGTGTTGCTTAAACATGATTTTTCTGGAAAAGATACACACACACACATCTATATCTGTGTGTGTGTGTGTGTGTGTGTGTGTGTGTGTGTGTGTTTGATATATATATATATATATATATATATATATATATATATATATATATATATATAGGTGTTTACTAGGCTGATGGCCCTGGGGCCTTTACAACCAAGCCATAGGTATATATATATATATATATATATATATATATATATATATATATATATATATATATAGGTTTACTACGGTTGATTGAAAACTGACTTGACTGAAAATGAAATTTCTAGGACCACTTCATTGAAAGCGCACTTTACTGAAAACTCATTTCTTTGAAACTCATTTCATTGAAAGTCATAAATGGCCTTTTCCCCTACTGTAGTGCGACCCTGGAATTGGTATATAAAGTAAGTGGGATGTGGGGGGAACAGCCCCCCACAGTGGAGGGTGTGGGGGGCATAGCCCCCCACATATTATAAACATTTTAAACTATACACCATGATACTTACAAGTGCAATAAATAACTGTTTCCAAAAGAGAATATATAACCAAGATATGTGGGGGGCTTTGCCCCCCACACCCCCTCTTACTTTATATACTAACTCCAGGGTCACACTACAGTGGGGAAAAGGCCATTTATGACTTTCAATGAAATGAGTTTCAGTTAAGTGAGTTTTCAGTGAAGTGAGCTTTCAGTGAAGTGGTCCTAGTAATTATATATATATATATATATATATATATATATATATATATATATATATATATATATATATATATATATATAAAATGTACATACAAATGCATGTTAATGGAGATATGGCAGGTGGTGTTAAGACTAAGGCACCAAGGTCGTAATGAGCTGCCTTCTATAGTACAGGGTTTGATTCTTTCTACCTGCATTTGCCTACTGTGTAACTCTGTGTAGCTCACTTAAACTGACAGATTCATTAAATGTACTCTCTGAGTTATGATAACAGTAGCACTTGTTTGGTTTTGATCTTCCTTCTGGATGTCAGCTGACAAAGAATAAGAAAATACACACACTCACTCACATACACTACACCAAGCAAGCGGCTTGTAGGGAAAGCAGCTTGCAGCAGCAGCAGCAGCCAAGTAGGTCCACAAAAATAGTTCAGCGTTCAGAACACTTCATTGCTTTATTTCAAAATACATCAGTTGAAGTGGGAAAGACTGTGCACTTGTGCTTTTAAAGGCTTGCACTTTGAAAGACTAAGCTTGCTGTGCAGATGAATTATGCTGATGGGATCAGTATTGCTCTTAGAAAAAGAGTATACAAGGGACTGGGACACTTACCTTGAACAAGCAGAACTAATTTTAGAAGATTTCAGCCCTACACAAAATGGTGTTTTAGGTATTGATTAAGTGCTTTATGTAGTAATCAGAGGAAAATTTGGAAACATGTTTTTCCTAAAATCTCAGGACATTTGTCATTTTCATTCTTTTCACATTATGCAAATGCCCGAATAGGGACTATCATGCGGTATCAGAGAAAGGGGACAACCATAACTAGGACGCAGAGAAAATGCAATCTCCAGTAGAAAAGGCATTTCTGTTCTTTATAAACAGCTGGCTTATGTTCAAAGATATAAACATAACTGGGGCTTTTGGGAGTGATGGGGTAAAAATACTGCACTCTTTTCACTAGAAGTCATTTATATGTGCAGTGCTGAAGAAATAATGTGCTGGTTATAAGTGTTTGTAATATAGTGAAGCCATAGATTCTGTGTGGCTTCCATACTTCATAAAATCGATATATATGAGAAAAAGCAGGCACAACATAACGATAAGAGAGACAGTTTTGAGGACATAAAAGGAAGTATTATGTTACAATGAAAGTGGGATTGCTATAGATTAGCAGAAGAAGTTGTAGGGTCTGTATATGCATGTATTAGACTTCAAGAGTAAGGTAGAACAAACAAGATGATACTCTTGAGGGATGAGATGAAAAAAATAAGCCGTTGGCTAAGTAGGGCTTCATCAGACACAAAATGCAGGGAAAAAGGCAGATGAGTTTAAGAAAGTGGTCCTTTTGTGTGAAGAAAATCAATGTGTTTTCTGCTTTTAAGTACCCCAACTATGTGCTACTGACAAGCTGAACTCAGCTTTAGCATTACCATAGTATATCTCAGATAAAAGTGATCTTATAATTAAGAATTTAGATCAACATGCTTAGCTTTCAGTATAGCAAGAATAGTCTGCATAGTTTAAAACACTACTGCTAGCCATCAGAAATGTATGCATATAGAAGTAGTTGTACTGATCTATTATGATTTAGAGCTGCGGTGTCTTTTTCTGCATAGGTTACTTTGTGCTTGATATAATCAAAAATGCAGTAGAATTGCTCTTTGTTAGGCAGATTATTTGACTGAAAAGAATATCCTGATCTAGCAACCATTAATACAAAGCTTTGATCATTATATAATAAGTGATGTCCTGAAGACACCCAGTGTCAGATACTGAGCTCCAGTTGTGTCTTATCTGTGCAATGTAAAACTCACTATCAGTGTCACAATACAAAGAGATGTTAATTTGCTCATATTAACATATGCGATGTATGCCTTTATATTTTTCAACGTGCACATGACCTTTATTAAAAATCAGCTCTGCAACACTTACAGTTATCATCATAAAACAAGACATTTTGAATGAATACAAAATATTAACATATTAATATTATTTAGAAAGGTAACAATTTTCAATACACTTCTATCCTTCCTCACATCAATGCCGTACCCCATTCAAATGAGTATATTGCATGTACTTACTATTTTAAACAATTCCAATATCCAAACCATTTAAACTACTGATATATCCTTCACAGATTTTCATATCAACAATATTATAAGACCGATGGCTAAAGCTAGGAAGCATTCTTAAGAAAATATTTTGCTCATCCTCTGATACATTTTTCAACACTTACATACTGTGTAACAAAACCACAGAGCTCCTCTATAATCCATCATGGAATATCCTAAACAGTGGAGTTCCTAACAGCCAAAAATGTTTATCCTCTCAAGACAGCACTATAACTCTAATGGCCCATCAAATTTTCCCAGTAACCCAATTCCATAATGGTTTGATTCTATCACATTCCCACATCATATAGACATATTTGGTCTTATTAGCTGTACATCTCCAACAAGCCATCATTTTCACTTTTATATCTCTCTCTTGGGAAAATGCCAACAATGCATTAAATTAATAAACCAAAGCAGTATTAGCACTGGATGTTTATTATTAGTGTACCACCTGAGCATATTGCTCCACTCAGTTTTTGAGAGGTGGCAGTGTAGTAATGCATTCCATTTTAGATGAACTTTCATACATGGGTCCTGCTCCATTTTTAACACCACATGAGTACATATACCTTAGCTTATTTAATATTATCCTGTTTTCCAAGGGACCTGACACACATCTTCCCATCAGCATATCAACCCACTGCCCTCTTATCGTAGATTTTGTCCTTCCCAGCTAGGAATGCATCTGGACATATTACCACTGTGTTACACCAGTTCTATCCTTATTCTTCACCTGTAATTCTTGTATGTATATGTATACATATATATATATATATATATATATATATATATATATATATATATATATATGTATATGTGTGTATATATATATATATATATATATATATATATATATATATATATATCAGAGAGACTGCTGTTCCAAATGTCATTGATGTAAGTTAAATTCTTCCTAATCCAAGCTTTCCATACTTTTATGTCATTACCATTACTGAATTTTTTTATTAACACAAATCCTGGAGCCCAGTCATACTAATGTCAGACTCTTCATCTCAGGGTCTTTATAAAAATAATTTTCTCCTCAAACAAATTGTCCAGTTCTCCCTGGTCCTACACTCTGTTTTTCTTCTGATTTAATTATAATCAGCCATTCTGATTACTACCTCTAGATTGAACTCAAACCAGATCAGTTTAGGATATCTTCTTGCCCTAAAATATTGTCTACCAATAGACACCACTCCATATGCCCAGACATTTGGAAAGCCCATCCCACCTTCTTTCAATTCTCTATATAATTTCCTTCTAGCTATATGACACCTGCTACCTTGCTGTAAATACTGTAACATTGTTTTTGTATCCTTCTCATGGCATTCATTTTAGTCATATGTGGTAAATGTCATAGAAAAAAAAAAACTTTTGGCTGCAAGAACATTTTTACTACTTGAATCCTAGAGAGGAAGAGCAGACACTCAAGTTTCCAGGATATGAGTAATGTATTTATCTGGTGTAGCAGCATTTGTGTGTTAACTTCTATAGTTAGTGCTGGATCAAGTGGGAGGTGAATGCCCAAATACTCAGCCAGTCAACTATCCATAATGGACAGTTATGTCATTTGTTGACTATTTATAGAGCTTTGAGAGACAGGGAAAATCAAACTGATATGGTAAGAATGACTTACACACCCATCCAGACTGAGAATACTTCTAAATAATCTTAGATGCCAGCTAGAGACTCTGTAGGATTTGTTAACCAGATTACACATTTGTATGCAAACCATGATGTCAATATTTGATGGAAATGTATCATACATATGCCAGTATGACTAAACTTATGCAGTAATGCCACATCAAGAATTTTAACCACAAGTATAAATAAGTAGGGGAAGGGGGCATCCCTGTCTTGTACCTATATATAGTGAGCCTTAGGCTGCCAGAATGTTCCACATAAATCCCCGGTCCACTGAATCAAATTTTTTTTTAAATCCCCAGTCCACTGAATCAAAGTTTTTTTTTGAACATTTGCCAGTAATGCTGTAACCATGGATTGTTCAGTGAGTACTTTGATATGTATCTTCACAAAGTCTGATGAGGTCTGGGCTTCCTTCTCTATTCTTAATAAATCCCTGATGATTCACCGGGATGAATTGTTTCATTAACTTTTCCATTATATCAGCCAAGCTCATGGCATAGATTCTCATACTCACATTCAGTAAAGAAACTGCTCTATAACTCATTGCACTCTGTATATTCTTATGTGGTTTGTAGAATAACAGGACTCTCACTTAGTGACTCAAATACCCTCATTCTTTCAGCGTCCACATATTTAAAAATGGTAAACAAAGGTCTTCAAGCATGCACCTTGTACAAATCTTGGGAAAGGCCATCCAACCCTGGGGCTTTACCTGAAGTTAACTGTGTAATTGCTTTGAAAACTTCATCTCTGATACCTGGTACTGCTAATACCTGTTTTGAATTCTGAGAGATATATAGTAATTTTAAACTATTAACATAAGTTTTCACATGCTTCCATTTCTTTTCACCATACTTCAAACAAACATGACCAGACAAAGGAGACCTGAAGGACCAGAGAGGTAAACTAGAAATGTAGCAGCAACAAACAAACTCACTCGGACCATCATGGTGTTTAAAATGTTTAATCACAAATAAAGAAAACAAACAAGGATAAGCACTTTTGAGCCATTGCTCCTCTTCAGATCCATAAAAATAATATAAACTATTCATTTATATATCTCAAAACCATTTCAAATTGTCCAACAAAAGTAGTCAATAACAACTCCCATTTAACACACACCCTGTTTGCTTCTATAACAGATGTACAGATGATCTCTTTATTCTATGGACTGGCTTTGACCAGTCATTGCATGAATTTGTAACCTATTTGGAATCCAGTACCAACTATCTTTCTTTTTCCATGTATTATTCTTTGCAATAAATTGATTTTCTGGATGTGAAAGTATTTAAGGATGCAAGGGGTAATTTGCAAACAAGGACTTATCATAAACCATGTTGGAAAAATACATTGTTGATGAGTGATAGCATGCATCCACAGCTTAAATGCTGTGAAAGACCAGATCATACGTACCTCTCGACTATGTATGGAGAATGATAGGTACTTGGAAGAAATCAACTTTTTACTTGAATGTTTCAGAGATCATGGCTATCTTGAGCAAGATTTACAGAGATTGGAAAGGGCCCATTATACATGGAGATGAAAAAGAGCCAAACCATGGTTCCAACAGAGATGGTTTGGAGTGTCAAGGATCTGACATTTCTCCTCCATGAAGGGACCAGTCACAGTCAAACATTGACTAGAAAGGGTCATCTTTACATCCAAGGGTGGTCATGAGATATAATAGTGACATATCTAAGATCTGGGCTGTGATTAGGAATAACTGGAAGATTCTATAGTCTGATGACACAATAAAGAAGATAGTGGGTCCAGCCCCATCCTTCAGTTTCAAAAATTCTTTAAATTTGAAAAGGATACTTTGCAAGGATCCTGTTAGGGAAATCACTAGTCTAAATAGCATTCAAACCCACAAAAATGGGACTTTTCCATGCATAAACTGTAAAGGATGTGATCTTATTGACAAGTCCAACTTTTTTCAACACCCGATTAGTAAAAGGATTTATAAATGTCATGGCTATGCTGACTGCAGGATCAGGAACATCCTTTTATGTGGGTAAAACTAATCACATGCTAAAGGAACGTATTTTACAGCATGCAAAGGATATTAGGGTAGGGGCGGTACATAATGTTTTAGCACAGCATGTATTTATTTTATTTTATTTACATTTGTTTACCGGGAAATTCCGACTGGACGCAGGTCCTTTTTCAGCAGATGCCCATGGAGAAAAGCTCCACATCATGTACATGATAAATAGAGATACAAAGTTGCAGCAATAGTGAGCAACATTACAGGTTGTTGGCTTTAATACACTAACAAGATATTGATTATCAACATTATATATAGTAAATGTTGCAAGTTAAGATAGTTTCTTGTCGTTTATAATATTAGTAACAAAGTTGTCAGACAAAATGTTAAAGTATGCAAAGACAACTAGTTATTTCTGACTGTGGTTAGTAGTGGCAGTAGTATAGTTGGGTTAAGAGTCTATGTGGGGGGTAAGGGTGGGGGTGTTAGTCTGGATTAGAACAGGTCAGATCAGAACTGGATTAGATGTAAAATTGGATGCAAACTATTTGTTTTTTTTTTTTTTTGGTGCTACAAATACAGCAGTCAATCATGAGAGGGGGTGATATATGTCTGTTGACCAAACAAACTGAAGCCAAGGGGATAGCTGAATTACAGGCAGATCGAGTCCCTGGTTAAATACTATGTTGCCGCTGAAACCAGTTCTGAAGGGGCGAAGGTCAACATGATGATCATCATTCATTGAACTTGGAACGAATGTTTTTTTTTTTTAAAAGGGGTGTGTGTTAAATGGGAGTTGTTGTTATTGACTGTTTTTATTGGACAATTTGAAATGGTTTTAAAATATATAAATGGATAATTTTTATTATTTTTATGGATCTGAAGAAGAGCTATGGCCCAAAAGTGCTTATCTTATCATTGTTTGCTTTCCTTATTTGTGATTAAACATTTTAAACGCTGTGGTGGAACATGTGGGTCAGTTTTTTGCCGGTACTTTTCACCATACTATCCTTTCTGAATAAACAAATTCTCTATGTTAATGGAACTATTGGCTCTAGTGTCTGTAACCACCTCACCTACATCTAAACATAGCCAGGTAATACATAAATACTCGCTTCTCTCCTGGCATCCTCTCGTTAAACGTTTCAGGCATAGAATACCTTTTGCTCAGTAGCATAACTTATAACTCTCCTGTTTCTTATGAATATTTTCAAATTGAAATGACCTGCTACACTTTTTCAGAGTATTCTCTGGAGCAGTCAGTGTTCACCACATCTGCAACACTTTAATTTCTCAGTCTAATGCCTGTATTTTCAAACTAAATCCTAACTCATTCTATTTGTCTAGATGTTTATACCATGCTCTGAATTTACCCTTGAATCTTTCCTACTTGTCAACTGTACTCTGACATGGATGTATGTGCAAGGCCTAGAAATTTTCCATCCAACCCCGTATAATATCCCTTTTGTTCCTGTACTAAAGCCATAATGGGTTAAGCTGCTTTAAGTGTACAACACAGTTTTCTTAAATCCTTGACGTACTATGAATAACTTGGTTGGGATCTGGCAATGCTGTCTGTTCAATACATATTTTAATAACCTTAATTATATATTTACATGACAGCCAAAACATATCCAGTCTACTAGCATTCCCATCTGGTAACCCATGTATGTAAACTTTTTAGTACTAGAGTTATAAATTCTCCACACATCGTGTAGACCCATTCCAAAGCAATTTTCTACAGTAATGATGTAGTGTGAGGGGTTCTGTTCTCACCTGGAGGATTGTGATCTAACCAAGCATCTGTTGTAGTACTGAAGTCTCCTCTAAAATAGCTTCCTTATGCTACACATTATTCATCGTACTGACTATTAAATCTTTCTATGCTGCCACTTCATCATTACTGGGGCCATAAACATTTATTAGCCATTTCTTTTGGGAACTCCAGCTTATGCATAACATAATTAATCTCCCACTTTTCTGCTTATAACATTTCTCCAGCACACACATGAACTGTTTTACTACCCTCTTTTAGCTGATGTCATGCTGCTATAAAACACCTGCCCTGGCCATAAAGTAGATAATACTGATTACTTCCTCATTTTAATTTGGTCACTTGAAGAAATGCTACAGTAGCTTTTTGATGATTTATCCAGTTTAACACTGCCTTAGTATTAACATATGTGGACATACCTTTTACGTTCCTTGTAGCAAATATTGTCTGTTTCTGTATGAGGTACCTCGTTGTCTAAATGTTGTTGTTTTCTTTCTGTGTTCCTGTCCTCCAAGCTATTCATTCCTCTGTATTATCTTATCACCTTGATCATTCAGCATGTCAGGTTACTCTCTCTGCTCATTTAAGCATCTCTTTTATTAAGCACACAAAGCTAACAAATAACACATTGCACTGAGCTGATCACCTGTTTGGAAAACTGCAGGACCTGCTACATAGCTAGTTATCCCATTACCATTGCTCAAATGAGATGCCCCATCCATACATAATGGACCCATTTCCAGTTACCTCAATCTTTCTTTATCCCGCCATCTCATAATTTCATGTGACCAAACTTATTGTCCCATCAGTAAAAAACATCACTTACCTAGCTTCCCCATCTAAAAGAACCAACCCCAGATACCAAATACTAATCCACAATCCAAAACAAACTCAATACACAGCAAGCGGCTTCCACACACACAATTCCCTTTAATTCCAATGAAAAACTGGATAAAATACCACAAAATAAAAGCTAAATGGTTGAGCACTTTCATCTGATAATTCAACTTCTTCAGAAAATACAGTTGTGTAAAATCTTACCATAACAGTAGATGTCGTTGCCTTCACCACTGCAGTATTCCTTACAAATGGGATTCCCTGCTGTGAAGTCCACCATCTGGCCAGTTTATCAAAGTCTACCATTGGTTTAAGGTATGCTGAACATCACATGCATACTTCCTGAGTGGGACAGGGCATAAAGGTGAAATTCAGGTGTACCATCCTCAGGACTGATTGCCCCAGTAGGAACAGCAGTCCAAGAAAACCAAGGAGAACCTGAACAACCAGGAAGGAAAAAAGATCAGGGGGATTGAGGGAGGGAGTGAATACTGCAGTGGTGAAGGCAAGAACATCTACTGTTATGGTTAGATTTTACACAGCTGTACTATGTCCTTATATTCTCCCACGTGTAAGGAATACTGCAGCGGTGAGTGCCAAAGCTCAAGAAGAAACTTGGGAGGAGGAAGCAGCAGAGCCCTCCAAAAAGCCATGAAGAATGGCAGCAGCAAAATGAGCTCTGGCTCTGGAGATACCATCCAGCTGGTAATGTTTGGTAAAGGCATGCAGAGAAGTCCAGGTAGCAGCTTCAAGAATAGAATTAGCATCTAAGCCTTTGAAAAGAAGGCACCAGAAGCCACAGCTCTAGTGAAGTGAGCCTTTACAGAAGAAGGCTTTCACCATGAAAAGTGTAACAAGGGAAATAGACTTTGAAATCCAAGTGGAAATAGTTTGCTTGAAAACAGCCAAAGCTAAAGGCCTAGAATGAAAAGAAGCAAATAACTGATTTGAGCTGTCTATGCATATCTAAGGTATGCAGCACCCTCTCACTGTCAGATTGCGGAGAAGGGAAAAAAGCAGGCAAATGAATAGACTGATTAAGTGACAGCTCATTAACCACCTTGGGCATGAAAGAAGGATTAGAATGCAAGGACACCCTGTCTTCATGAAATATAAAAAAGGTGGATAAGCCATAATGGCTTGCAACTCAGACACCCATCTGGAAGAAGTAAGAGCTAACAAAAGAACTGTCTTCCAAGAATAATGTTGCAAAGAAGCTGAAACAGCAGGCTCAAAAGGAGCCCGAGTCAATTTTTCCAGAACAAAATTAAAATCTCAGGGAGGTGGAACAGGCTTCCTGGGAGTTCTAATATTAAGGACACCTTTAAGAAAGTGTTTAGCCTAAAATCTAGAAGCTAATGGGGGAGTTAAAGGCAGACAAGCAGAAAAAGCTGATAAGTGGGCCTTAATAGAAGAATAGACCAAACCAGCATTGAGCAACTCACACAAATAAGAGAGAAACAAAGTAACATCCACAGAAAGTGGGTCCAGGTCATGAGAAAGACACCAAATAGGAAACCTCTTCCATTTAGATAAGTAGGATTTCCTAGTAGTAGGTTTCCTGGCCTCCTGCAGGAACTGCAGCACATCCTCAGAAAAAAAGGTGTCTATGAGGAATCAAAACCCTATCACCCAGTGTCAGTTGAAGTGTGGGCAGGTGGGGATGGATGAGAGGCCCCTTGTCTTGTCTGAGGAGATCCAACCTGTGGGGTAACTTGTGATGATTGCCCCTGGCTAGATGCAGAAGTAGAGGAAACCAGTGCTGTCATTGCCAAAAGGGAGTCACCAACAAGATTTTAACAGCATCCTGTTGAATCTTGAACAGGACTCTCGGAGGAAGAGGAAGGGGAGGAAATGTATAAAGAAACATTCCCCTCTAAGAAAAGGAGAGGGTGTCCACCTTCCATAACAGAGGACTTGGTACTCTAGCACAAAACAGAGAGAGTTTTCTGTTCAGAGGGGAGGCAAAGAGGTCTTCTCGAGGAGTACCCCACTGGTGAACAATGTCCAGAAATACATCCCTGTGAAGTATCTGTTCATGGGATTGAGTGAAGGACCTGCTCAGATTGTCTGCCACAATGTTTCAATCTGAAGGAATGTAAACTGCCTGACGAGTCACCCAATATTGGATAGCCATATCCCATACCAGAAGTTCCAGCCAGCAAAGATGGTAAGATCTCGTACCCACCCTGTATGTTGATATACCACATGACTGTGGTATTGTCTGTGAATACCTTGAGAGGCCCTGGAGAGAAAAGAGGATCAAAGGTCTGAAGAGCCAGCATAAGAACCCTCATCTCTTTGATGTTGATTTGCTTGATGACCACACCCCCTGAACCCTCAGGAAGCCAAACATTGTTCCCCATCCCACATCTGAATCATCTTTGGACAGATCCTGAGAGGGAAGAGGAGGCAGAAAGGAGAATGTTGGATTCAGCGACAACTGCTGAATCCACCACAGAAGTTCTTTCTTGAGACACAGGAGAAGAGGAACAGGAAGGTCTAGAGGATGCACAAGCTGAAGCCACACCACCTTCAGAAACCATTGGAACTTCCTCATGTGGAGCTTGGCCAGAGTGAGCATTAGAATGGTGGAAGCCATGAACTCCAGAGCTCTAAGAAACTCCCTGGCTGTAATGGAGGCTAGTGGAAGAAGAATTTGAAAGAAATAAATGAGGGTTAATGCCTTTGGAGGAGGTAGGGATGCCGGCACTGGCATTGTTTGAATCCTGCAACCCAGAAAGACATGATCTTGAGAAGGAGTCAGGGAAGACTTTTTGATGTTTATTGTGAACCACAGGCTCTGAAGAAGAGAAATGGTAAAATGAAGATTTTGCAAAAGTACTCTGGAGAAGATGCTTGAATCAGCAGGTCATCCAAATAAGGAAATATTTGGATCCCTTAAAGCCTGAAAAAGGCAATTACATGAGTGAGGCATTTGGTGAACACCCTTGGGGCAGTAGAAAGGCCAAAGGGCAAAGCATAAAACTGAAAATGCCAGGAAGCAACAGAGAAATGCAAACATCTCCTGAAAAGTGGATGGATCAGAATATTGAGATAAGCATCACTGAGGTACAAAGATACCAGAAAGGCCTGAGTGAGCAAAAGAGGAAAAAGGGACTGAAGGGACAACATCCAAAAGGAAGGCACCTTTAGAAAGGTGTTTTAATGGGAGAGGTCTAGAATAGGGCACCAGAAACCTCTGGGAAAAAAGAAAGTTGCTCCTGAGGAGGACGAGGAATACCCATAAAGGAGGGTGGGAAATTCAGACCATGAAGTACCCTTGCCTAATGATTGACAGAACCCAAGAATCCTGAGTGATTCAAAGCCAAACAAGAAGAGAAAGATAAAGGCAAAGAGAAAGAGGAACATGCCTGGGAATGGGTCGATAGTCATACAGCACCTGGTTTGTCAGGAAAGGATGGCTTAAGAATCCCTGCAGTCTGAGTGGCTTTAGCATTTACTACCTTTTTACCTTTAGAAGGAGGGTGAGACTGCCTATGAACAAAGGCAGGCTCAGAAGGGTAGTTTCACTGAAATTTAGGCACGGGAGAAAGAAAGACATGCTTAAGCTCCTGCAAAGCCTTCCCTTTGTCCTGAAGAGACTTAAATAAACCATCAGCTGCCTCACCAAACAAAAAAGTATTATCCAGAGGAGTATCCATCAACTTAGCCTTAATATCATTGCGCAAAGTTTGAAGCTGAAGCTATGAATATCTCCCCAGAACCAAACCAGAAGCAGCATCCCTAGAAGAGGCATCTGCTGCATCATAACTACATTTAATAGAATAATGAACTACCTGAGAGGAAGTCCCAAACAAGGAAAGAGCAGAAGAATTACTCTCAGAGTCAGGAAGATCAGAAAGAATCTGACAAGGCTGAGAAAGAAGAGCCAAGACATACCTAGAGATACGGGTCTGATAATTAATAGCACCAAAAGATAGGGTAGCCAAAGTATAAACCTTCTTACCCAGCCTATTCATGGTTGTACTATCCTTATCAGAAGGCAGTAACTTGGATGAAGGAAGCAATTGAGATGGGTTATCAGAGGCTACAGACACCACAGAGGGGTTAGCAGCAGAACATTTAAACAAAACAGAACAATCCTCAGACACCCTATAAAACCTATCAGACTTCCTGGGAGCAGGGGGCAGAGAATCCAGCACTTTAGAGGCAGTGGAAAAACATCCAATAAAGCAAGGAAGACAGGATGAATGGCTGCAGGTTTAGGATACTCCATCTGCAGTAACTCATACTACATCTTATGGATATCCAAAACCTGGGCACAATCCCACTTAAAAAAAATCCATCATCCTAGAGATCATATCCCCAAAGGAAATTTCCTCAGAAGGATTATCTAGAGAATGGAAATTCTCCTTCTCAGACCAGTAGTCTAAAGGAGAAGGAATCTGGGTAGAATAGGCAAGGGAGTCATCATTAGAATCCACCTCAGAAGAATGCAATCCTCTTGGCCTTTTAGGGGAAGAGAGGGACCATGGAAGAGCAGGAACTGAAACCCTGTGAGGAGGCCTCAATGACAGTAAGGCATTAAATAACCCCTGAGTAAAGGCCTGCCACTCACGTTGTGGATCCCTAGGAGCAGAAGAAACATGATTAGTTTTCTGTTTCTTTTTTAAGGGGACATCCATCCTAGAAACCTGAGAAGGTCCAGACTCAGGATGGCATTCCACAACTGCAGTAGGAACTCCTTCCCTAAGGAGAAATTGCTGAACCCCTCTAGACCCCTTGGAAACAGTCAATGGTGGTTCCCTCTGAATGCCCAAAATAGACGCCTGTAAAGCCTCATCGGATGTGCTGCCTGCCAGATTCTCACTGGTTTCCAACCCAGACATGGTAGAAGAATCTGACAAAGTAACCGGTGAGCTTCCAGGTGCATAATAACCTCAGGAGAAACTCCCAGCAGAGGCTGGACAGCGGAAGATTCCAGTCTTACCTTATGCAGCTTCTACTTCCCTGACAGCTGACCTTCGGGGCAGGAAGTTTCATCCATAGTATCTGCAGCAAAAAGCTTAAGACACTGGTACTCAAGATGCAAGGAAAGGGAAGAAAGCCTACTACAAAGAGTTTTGGGGACAAATGCCTGACAAATGGAACAAGACGTATGGTCATGAGTGGCACCTAGGCAAAAAAGACACTTATTGTGGTGGTCTTTATGGGGAATCAGTCTCTCACAGTGGCATTTAGCTTCCTGGATGACATTAACCCCAAACAGCAGAAAACAAACAGAAAAATACACAAAAACCCAACTGGGCGCTTATCTGCAACTTTGAGGACTCCAGCAAACAAGAGTAAGCACAGGAAAGCCAACAAACAGAAACAAGAAACAAATGGATGGAGGTAACAGTTCGACAGTTAAAATAGCATTTGGACTAGCAACAAAAAAGTTCTGAGTATGGTACGCCTGAACATCACCTTTATACTCTACCCCACGCAAGGAGTGTGCAGGTAATATTCAGTGTACCTTAAAGCAATGGTAGACTTTGGTAAACTGGCCAGATTGTGGACTTCACAGCAGGGAATCCCATTTGTAAGAAATACTGCAGTAGTGAATGTAAGGACATCTGCTAGCTCCTAACACAGTAAGATTAAAAGAGGCTTTCAAAAACATACACCCCCTCCAAAATAACTAATCAAAGTTAATATTCAAATAAGAAGTACATACACCCCTGTTAAAATTCTGCTGACAATAATATGACCAATAATCACAATGCTTGTAATAACCAATAAGAAAAGCAATCTTAACAGATCGACCAATGATATCAAAATAGTAAAATATAGATGGACAATACATAAACCGCATGGGCTATATCATACCCAATCAAAAGTTCAGAATGGTAAAATGGACCAATAATAAGAGGAGCTACAATTAATCCTCCTATATGTGAACTGTGCATCCAATTTCCATTTTTTAGTTGATTTACTGATCATCTGGTGGGGGTCACTACAGCAGTTTTCAGATTTTGTGTCTGAATTGGAGGGTATCACCAACTTTTTACATTTCACTTGGAAGGCTGATTATTACAAAATCAACTATTTGGACATTGAACTGGTATGATCATGTGTTGACAGGCTGGACTCTAGGATTTATAGGAAACCTACCCATTGTAATTCCTATTTGTTCTTTTCCAGTTGTCACCCCTTTTTTTAAAAAAAAGGGGATAGTTAAGAGAGAACTGATCCTTGTGTCCAGACTAACTTCTGATGATTCACATTGTCTAAGAGAGTTTGTGGCATTGATGGATATGTTCCATGAACGTGTCTATCCTGACTTGGTCTTGTCACCCCTTCATGACTAGATTTTGGCCATTAGAATGGCTGGAGGCTCCTATGCACTATTTATTAAATTTGGTTTACAAGGTGCAATGATATCCAGTTCTGAATCCAAGTTTGACAGTGCCAACATGGTACTATTTTACACCATGGATGCTAGGGGAATTGAGCAGGTTATACGTAAGAACTGGTTTATTTTTCAGCACCATGATGAGACAAAGAAATTATGGGTGAGCCAGCTCACTTTTTCATACAAAAACAAATTTAATATTAAATGTTTGTTAGAGAAACCACTGGTGTGTCAACAGTCAAACAGTGTTGTGATAACAAAGTGTGGAAGGTGTAAACAGTGTAGGTTTATTGAAACTGAATACATTGAGTAGATTTATAAAATAATTGGGAAATGCTCGAGAGGTGGTAGATTTAACTGCCTTTCTGACAGAGTGGTTTATCTGGCTCTATGTGCCACCCGTTCAGTGTTCTACATGGGGAAAACTGATAATGCCTTGAATTGTAGAATATATCAACACACCGACAGTATTCAACAAAATGACAGTAAAAGTGCTTTAGCTAAGCATTCTACTTCATGTGTTGATTTTTGGTCTTTTGTTTTTTCTGTGATTGAACAGATCAATGAGGGAGCCTTTGTGGATGACTGGTGGACAAGAATTTTGAATCGTGAATTATTTTGGCAGTTAAAGTTAGATGCCAGTAAACCCCCTGGTTTGAATGAGAACATTTAAATTTTTAGTGAGTTAAAGTTATACTCAAGCAACCTTTGACATTGTAGCTTAGGGGTTGGTGTACTAGCCTTACAAGCTAGGCATTATGAGTTCAAATCTCACCAGTTACTTGATTTTTTTTAGTTGACTTCGTCAATATTACTGCTGCCCATACTATGTGGCCTATCTTATTATTGGTCCATTTTACCATTCTGAACTTTTGACTGGGTATGATGCAGCCCATGGCTTTTATGTATTGTCCATATATTTTTTACTATTTTGCTATCATTGGTCAATTTGTTAAGATTGCTTTTCTTATTGGTTATTACAAGCATTGTGATCATTGGTCATATTATCGTCAGCAGATTTATAACAGGGTGTATGTGCTTCTTATTTGAGCATTAACTTTGATTGATTATTTTGGAGGGGTATATGTTTTTGAAAGCCTATTCTAAGCTAACTGCACTAGCAGCTAGTGGTTCTGAAGAAGTTGAGTTATCAGATGATAGTGCTAAACTGGTTAGCTTTTTATTTTTGTGGTATTTTATCCAGGTTTTCATTGGAGTTAAAGGAACTTGTGTGCATGGAAGCTATTTGCCATGTACAGAATTTTTTTCAGCTACCCATCTATTAAATACATCTTTTCCCTAATTCAGGAGGCAGTATCATGAAACAAATATCCTATAATACCACTGTTCCCTGATATCAAATACCTAGGAACTATTCTACTAGTACAAATTATTTTTCATTCATCTTTGAACACAGAATAAGAAGCCAGACATTTTATTTGAAGACTGTCATCATGGTCCTTTATTCTCTCCTTAATATACTACGCTAGAATATAAGAGCGATACCTGAAGAGACCCTGACCATACCTCATCTCCAGTGGTAAATGGATGCTTGTTTGGGGCTCAAACACCATGCCAAATAAACACTATTGGCATGTACACACACACACACACACACACACACACACACACACACACACACACACACATGCACCTTCAAATCGACATTTGACATTTAAACGTTCATAATATTTCATCACATATTGGTTTGAAATAACAGTAAGGAAAAAAAAAAAAACAACAAGATGACCATGTGGTGACATGAATGTCCATGTCCATAATATAGTCCATGGATAACATTACTGTCAAGATTCTTTTGCCCTTTCCTGTGTCATGGACACTGATGTTGTTAACCAGATTTCCTGCATCTCACAAATGTCTTCCAAAGACAGCTCAGGACTGCCAAACTCAATATCAGAAACATGATTTGCAGTGTCCATAGAATTTTCCATGGGATATAAGAATGATCGCTGTTTTACCCACACATGGTTTCCGGGTTGGGATAATTGCACTTCAACACCTTTAACTTTTTTGAGTGCAATGAATTTAATAATTGTATCTTCTGTCAGTCATCTCACTGAAATAAATGGAAAGCAGAAATTCAAACTAAAAAGGGGAAAATGGATAAATAAAATGCATAGGCTCTAGACTGTGTGACATATGATTTGCATCGTACAATTAAGGAACTAAAGTTTGTGACTTGTGGCACTATCACTCATTATGAAAGTTGTTCCCCAAACCTATATTATATAGGCTAGTTAATGAATCATACTTCAGTATTTCATATCAGCCCTGTGTTATTGACTGTTTATCAAATTAGATTTTCTGTATATCATTATACAGTAAACTCTCAGTTAACCAGAATTCAAGCAATCAGCACTCTTAAGCAACCTGCAAAAAAATATTGAAGCAATACAGTACAATTTTCATGTGTTACGCTTTCTGTCTCCCCCCCCCCCCGCTGAAACATACCTTATGTTTTTAGAGTTTCAGAGTTTTAAAAAGGAAAATAGGAATAAATTCCCTCTCTCCCCAACCTGAGAACAATTCAAACCAAACAAATAGTATAGGGTACGGTATTAGTCCTATTTTTAATAGTAACTCTCAAGAAACCAGAAACTACAGCAGTTATCTGGTGTCTACCAATCCTCATGGGTGCCGGTTAACTGAAAGTTTACTCTCTCTTTCTCTCTCTCTCTCTATATATATATATATATATATATATATATATATATATATATACTGTGAAATGCCCATAATGTGATACAGCATAGAGTATTACATTTAAATTGGTAAACACTGGTATATATGAGCAACAAAAATGTGTATGCTGTAGAATTCAAAGCCCCAAGTAATTCACTAATTGCTGTTAAGTATGTGCAAAATGGCATATTTATTTCTTCTTTTTTGATGAGGTTAGACCCACCAGGACTGTGTCATCTTTTCATGGAGACCTGTGTTGGTTTCTATACTACTAGGGGAAATTTAGCCAAGATACTGGAGAACTTCTAATAATCTTTTGTGATAGGTGTCGCAGGATCTGTTACACCCACCAGAGCCACCACCAATTCATGCAGATGGGACCTAAGTTTAATGTCTCATCTGAAGAATGACACACTGAGGTGTGCAGCATCAGCTATCCAACTACCAGATGTGGGAATATAAGCCACAAATTTCTGCACCAAAGGTGCATATGCTACCTGGTGCACCACTGACAATATCCAACAACACATTGGTACTATAACCTAAGGAATGCATCTGTAATAAAGCTGGAAAAGAAATCCAAATGCACTGGCAATATTCAAAACAGAGCAGTACTATGACTTAGGCAATGAATGTGTAACAAAGCTTGAACAGAAATCCAAATGCACTGTTCTTGTCAGGATTGTGATACAAGTTGCCTTAGAAGTATTAACATTTTCTTAAAAAGAAGTGCACAGTAAATACAAAACATGGAGAGCAACTCTTTTTAACAGTACAACACTATATGAAATCATGGAAAAAAACAAAACAAAAGGATTATAACCACAGAAGAACTTATTCAGATCTTAGATTCTCACAGTGGTTTCAAAATCATACATGAGTATATGGTCACCTTTCTATTTAGGATATTGCATTTGACATATAGAACTCCCCTTACATAACCCCTTAACAAGAAAAAAATATAAATAAAAAGCTTTTTTTTCTCATTTAACAACTAATTGTTTTAAGTAAAATAAGATTTAATAATAATTCTTTACTAAAGTATCCTAAGGCTGGCTGAGGATTCCTAATGCAGTCAAATCCATAGTTTTTTTGTAAGCAATTCAGTACCTCAGTTTACAAAAAAGGTTTTGATATCTCTAACTGCAGACTTATTAAGGAGGGCCTCATTTGCCATCCCTTCAAGCATCATTGGAAAAGTCAATTAAATGCAGTCAGCCTATTCCCTTCTGATACATCCACTGAATGTCCTGACCGCTTCATCATATAGTAAATCAATATTAATTCCCTTGTTAAAGTGGTATGAGGGGGAAGCTGGAAGTAGCAAGACTGGGGTCAGCCTAGTATGACAGTCAAGAGCTAACAGCTGCAGTCATTCTGAGATAATGAATTTGCAACAGAGTGTTGTCTAAACTGCATTAGGTTGTTGAAAGCTAACCAGTAAGACAGGCTAATGCAAATCTCTCTCTTTTATCTGTAGAGAGCTTTTAGCTTTGTGTTTCAGAAAGAAAATCCAGTAATAGATGCAAAAGCTTAGAATGTCATTAGTTGTATTACAGAAATTCAGGGAGATGGGTTTCAATGACATAAACAAGGCTACAACTGAAAAAATTAATGTGTTCTTTTAGACAAATCGCAAGAGAATGACAGTGATGAAATGGTTTCACTTGAGCAGTATAGTAAGCTACCTTTGTACATTGCTAGACTTAGGGTCTATTAGCTATGGAAAATTCAGTAATAACACTAAGTAGACAGTCATGCAAATAAATTGATTCAAACATGGGAACTGTGTTGCTGAAAATACATTGTATACCATTGTAGGTCTGCTGTACTTTTTGTTGTTCTTTATTTAAGCAGCAGCTATCCTCTCTGAGTTTTCAACAAGCTTTTTAAACATTTATTAAAGGAAACCTGTGCTGTAGCTACAGAATTTGTTTTAAAATTGATTTCAGTTAATTTACTAATTCACACTTAAAATCATGCCATTAAATTCATTTAGAACCTCTTCTTTATATATTTATTTGTGGGTAAGTTTGAAATTATAAAGTATCTCTATATCATACCCTTGAAAATCATTTCCACTGTCCTCACAATGCACCCATGCAGAAACTGATACTGAAAATACACAAAACAATAACTTTCTATAAAAATAAAGTCTCAAAGAGCAAATAGAAAGAGTCTGGCATTATGAATTATCATTGAGAAAATGAGCTGTGGATGATAGTTATAGTTTAGTATTAAGCTAACTGCCCTTGGGAACCATTTCAAGCTTAGTCAATTATCCCTTGTGAGACTCCTTAGCCATTAAGCCACCCTTCCAACCTTCATCTTCATAGCACATTACTTTTGACTGGACCCATCTTCATTAAAATCAACATTCAACAAATTGGGGCTTACATTTCTGTAACCTATTTAATTTTTTGAAAGTCATTTTCTCAGACCAAAGACTTCATACTTCCCCTGGAAACACAATGCTTTAATTAATGTTTTTTTTTTCAGTTCTACTACTCAGATGTCGCAACTACTCCTATTTCGCAAGAACATCTCTATTTTCAGGCATGATTTATCTTTGCGCATTATGTATATTTCTGGAGGTATGACCCTATTATTAGCTTTGATTTACCCCTTCACTCAATTTTTTAAATCCCCATAATCACATGTGACTTTTGAATCTGTCTACTACAGAGAAGAGTGCACTTTATCAGAAGCATAACTGACTCATCTTGCGTCCAGTGCCTGCGCCCATTCTGGCTCATCTAGTGTTCTGTGCCTGGCACCATTCTGGCTCATCTAGTGCCCAGTACCTGCCCTCGTTCTAGCTCAACTAGTATTCGGTGCCTGCCCCCATTGTGACTCATCTAGTGTCCTGTGCCTGGCCCTATTCTGGCACCCCAACCCCTCAGCTTTTCAGTTGGTTGAAATTAAAAAAAAACTAAAGCAAGCTGATCATGCCACCTAAAACTTTGTGCCCTGTGTGGATGTCCTGTTGGCTTCATCCTTGCTATGCTTCTGCACTACATGACCCACATATTAGTGGCATCCATAATTTAAAGAAAGAAGACACACATTGTGCATCTATATTATTCAGTAGCAGAAAATAAATGAACTTGTGTGGAAGCATTTTGCAGTACAGTTCATTAATGTATACATATTTTAGACTATCACTTTGATAATATGGTTATATTTTGCTATCATTTTGACACTCTCTGTTTTTCAAACTTGTGTTTCTGAGTAGTATCCCACATTCCTACTGGAAACAGGAAGCATTATGTGCTATTTGGTATTCAAATATTATGCTAATTACATGTCCAGATTTTTGTCTAGATGTAGTTACTTTTCAGGGGCCTATGGTGCCTATTTTCAATGTCTGCAGGTTGAGAGGTATACTAGAACTGTTGATGGATAAACCTTAGACTACTATCTAGGCAACCGGAGATCAAATAGTGGCTTAGGCATGTGGTAGAGCTGGCAGGGAAGATGGACAACAAAGGCTGGGGGTATGGACCATGTTGAGGAATATGGATTTCATATTTTTCTCTAGTGGAGGCTGTGACGTAGAGAGCTGGTCAGACTGGATTTACGGGATGCTCGGTAAGGAATGGCAATCTCTAGCCTGGGGCAGGCATATCCTTAGAGGCCAGGTCTCATTTCTCACTAAGTCTAAAGTACAGGAACCTTAGCATGCTGAAGTATAGAGATAGGAAAAACTTTGGCACACTGATCAGCATAGATGATGCCCTTTCTTGAAACTGCAGCATTGGCATCAGCCATGGGTAATGGCAGAAACATTGAGGATTTCCATGTCCCCATCACTTCTGTCAGGTTGTATCAGGTAGGAGCTGGAGTCACAAGCAGGTGACAGTTACTCTTAAGGATGCTAAGGATCCAAATAATAATAATAATAATAATAACAACAATAATGTATTATATTTTCTCAGCTTAACCAGGAAATAAGGGTAATTTATATTGTAGAAAGGATTCCATGAGACATATCATGTGTAACCCCATCTATCCATCCACCCAAGGATCCTTTATCTGTATATGCTTCATACATTTAAGGGTTAAGAGGGCTGCAGCCTATCTCAGCCACTAATGTCCAGAAAGGAAGATCCATTTCTGCATGACATACTTACATATCTATACAAAAATATAAAATTAATGAAAATTTTGCAGTGCAGTCAGCCAATCAGTATGCCCTCAGAGTCTGGGAGAAAAATCATAAAGCCCTGTGTAAACCCTAGTAAATGATAGAACATGCAACCTTTACACAGGCTGCACTCCATATTAGAACCAGACATGTGCTGCCATCATGATTGCCCTACTATAAATTACATTTGACTGTACCCATCTTCGTTAAAATTGCCATAACTCTTGATAGGGTTAATTGTGTTTGATTACCTCATACCTTGTCAAAAGAAATCTACTTGGTTCCCAGATTACCTGAGAAAAAGATGATGTTAGGTGAAGCAGTATTCATAGTCATGGACTCTGTTAGTGTGTAAATTGAAGCAGAAATACAAATGTGGTTCTGTTTTTCACAAAGCCTACAAGGATATACCTAAGCAAACTGTACAGAGCTGTAACTGTGCATGTCAAAGTTCACAGGAGAAGTGTTGCACAGATACATTCAATGTGGACACGTGGCAGTCTGTTATAATTTGTAAGTTTGGTAATTAAACTGGAAAGTGTGGCCTTGTGTTAGTATAGCTAGACTTTGGTGCAATAAGCTATGTGTGTTGGCTTAGTAGTACTGTCATGCTGATAAACTGACTATAATAGTAGCCTTAATGTGAACATGTCCAGGGATGGACACCTGTGTGATGTCCAATCAATACCCTACCAGACTGCCACCAATAAAATATGGATCTATGTTATATAGTCAAACTTTCAAAATGTTGAATACCATATGTTCGAGACCATATGGTCGATATTTGAAAGTTTAAATATATAATAAGAAAAAAAAAAAAAGAAAAACATACCTTAACGGTGCGAGCAGGGGGGCAAGGCCCCCTGCACCCCCCACACCCCCCTACTTAAATATACCAACTCCGAGACCACACTTCAGTGCAGAAAAGGGGAATTCTCCCATTCTGCACTGTACAGCGCCGTTAAAGTCAACCTTCGAACACTTGAAATGTCGATCATATGATCTTGACCATATGACATTCGACATTTCAAGCATTTGTTTATTTGACATAGACCCTAAAATGTGACGTCCATTACTGTCCTGGGTCAGCAACTAAGGAACTTCAATCCTTACTACTCACTCCAGTATGAGACTGTCACTTAAACAAAAGTACTATTTCACAATTTTCCCCTAAGAGCACAACAGGAACATGCTCTATTTTTCCTGAGACTGGACTATATACCTCTTACAACACAAATGTATTTTCTTAATTACACACTTCAGAGCAATGTGTCCCAGTTTAAAACCTCTGATACACTCACACTCAAAGTAAATTTGAATTTCAGACATCCAAGCACTTTTGGGAAAGCCTGACACAGATTTCCAGTTGTGTCCCTTCCCCAAAATAATACGGTAATGCTGACACCAATCAGAGTGTCTTCATGCCCTTCTAAACGGGTGTCCAGTTATGACAACTAGATATCAAAATAATGATACTTATGACCAGAAGTGACCAGGCCTTTGAGGTGACTGGGGGTATCAAACAGGTATAAGCACTCTCTAATCTCCAAAGAAAAACACTGATTTCCAGCCATAATGTAAAGTAATGAAAAACATTTAATAATAATAAGTAAAATGATTACAAGAAAGAAAATCAATAGCATTCAATAAACACGAAAACTCAATCACCAGAAATGCAAAATTAAACTGCAAGATAGGAGTCCATTATTCTAGAAAAACTTAATAAGTAAGCTTTCCTAACGTAACTAAAGAATACTCTCCTTGATCTAATCTAACACATAGCAGCAAGGTAAAAGACAGGCTTACAGTTTTAAGTGAGTTCTCTTGCATGGGTACCACTGCACAGCACTGTAACTGACTGTACTTCACAAAACTGCTCAGCACTTGACAAACTGCCAGCTCAACCATTTTATTCTAAAAATAACAGTCAGCTGTTTGAAAACAGTTATTTTCCTGTCAGTCAGCTGTTTAAATAATCACTTAGCAACCAGGAACATTATAATGACATCACTCACTGTTCAGCTGATTCTCCATGGTACTTTAGAATGTCCCTATCAAACATGCACAATTATAAATGCATCAAAACACTTACAGATTCTCTAAACATTCTGTATAAACAGGGAAATACTCAACGTTTTAAAACGTATTTATATTTTCACAAATAGACATGCTGACATACCATACAAGTTAATCTGAGAGTATACACAAATCTCCTGCCAGACATGCTAAAACAGATGACAGTGTTTTCGTTTTCTTCACATTTCCCCTCCCCCATGACTCAAGCATGATTTTCCAGTGACCCTTGAAACTGGTGCTTGAGAAGAATGGGTCTATCTGGGAATATTAACCCACTCCTCTCCTGGACAATCCATCTGCATTGGCATTATTAACCCCAATTTGATGCTGTATGATCACATAATATGCTTGCAGTCCTAAACTCCACCTTGGTAACTTGGCGCTCTGCTTACTGACCCTATTAAGCCATGTTAGAGGGTTATGATCTGTAAGTACAATGAGCTTTCTTCCATAAAGATAAGGGTGCAGCTTTTGCAATGCACACACTATGGACAAACACTCATTTTCCACAGCTGTATAACAGTCTTCTCTAGGTTGGAGTCTACAGTTCAGGTAGACCACTGGGTGCTCTTCTCCTTATTTGGAAACTTGGCTGAGCACAGCCACCACCCCATAATTTGAAGCATCTACCTGTATAATAAATTCTTAATTGTGATGTGGACTAGCTAACATGGTGGGGGATCCTCCCAAAAGCTCTTTTATTTTTTGGAATGCCTGTTCACAATCTGTGCTCCATAGTACCTTGTCCAGTTTATTCTTCCTGGTTAGGTCCATAAGGGGTGCAGCTATGGTACTGTAATTGGGCACAAATTTCCTATAATACCCTGCTGTCCTGAAAAATTATTTCACTTGTTTTTTTAGTAACAGGAATTGGCCATGTTTGGATAACTTCCACCTCTGCCATCGGGGGGGGGGGAGTAACTGCTTTCCACTGAAGGAACTGACTGACCCTCCCTGCTTCTCAGCATGGTCTCCCACTACTTTTGCCTTTGTGGCTTCAAACTCAGAATCATTTCACTGCCCCTTGTCCCAAGTGTTCTCTCCATCCAGCTGCTTCACTCTACAAGAAGGTACATTGGATTATTGAATTATCTTAATCTATTATGGTTTATTTCATTTTGGTTCAACCTTGTACTAAAAAAATAGTAAGGTTTCACTGTGTTTAATTCTGGCTAAGTGTTGTGTCTTTTGCTGTTAATGTGTAGTAACTATATTAAAATGTTCCTACTGACCTTTTACTCTAGGTTTCAGTACCAGCAGCTAAGTGTTGAGTTTCTGCTGTTAATGCACAGCAATTATATTAGCAAGTATCTACTGGCTGTTAGTTTCACTGAATCCATTTGTAAAACAATCATTTTTTTTATTTTGCTGCATGTACTGCAGTTACATTCAAGTAAATCTGTTGCCATCTGGCAAAGTGTTTTTTGTTTTGTTTTTTCCTTGCTAATCTGTAGTGCATATGTTTATGTTATGAAAATATATATTTCTACCCCCTCTTACTGAAGGCTTCTATTGTAACACCTGATTTTATGTTTGCATGAACAGCACAGTTACTGAATATTGTAGGCAATTGTTAATATATGAGAATTTCTATTTGTGAAGAGTTTTTTCATTGACTAGGGTTGCTGCTTTTTTCAGACATGCTACACAGTCTAGCTGGCTGCCTTTTGTAAGTGCTTAAATAGCAGATTTACAGATTGGATGTTGTGTAGCAAAGAGTGTGAACTAACAGATAGGCATGCTACTTGTCTCTCTAACATCTGTAAACCTACATTTCAGTAACTGATAATTTGCATGCAAACACATATCTCTTGTTAGTTTATTTTTCTTTCTCTCCTTCTATACTGTGAAAGCCACCATTTTTGTTTTTAGTAATCACAAACTTGCATACCTATGAATATCTCCTGTAAAATTTCTTATTGTCCTGTTTAAAGGCTAGAAAGGTGAAATGCACAGATGTGAAATATAGTGCACTACTTTTGTTTGCCAAACGTTAGTTAATGTGGATAAGTATAGACAAGTAGTACTGTACCTATCTACTTCAGCCATCAAGAAATCCTTATTAACTTTCTCTCTCTCTCTCTCCAACTGAAACAAGCACATAGTAAGTCTGACAGTCTAGTGCTGCTCCAAAAGTTATCATATTTCACTACCTAAAGAACTTGCACAGCTGAATTTCACCTGCAGTTGCAAACGTTCACAAGGAAAAAATACCCTGAGTTAAACCTATGTAAGACAATCTCCAAGATTCAAACTAATAATTTAATTTAAGTCATGCACTGGTATATTCCTTTTTGTAGTGTTAAATCTGCTGTAAGGATATCCCCACGCATCTATATTATATTATCGTATGATGAAAATAGCAAACGCTATTTCATCGTACTGATAATATCTAAACAACAAAATATCGAAGAAACGGAACAGCAAATTTTTTCCAAGGGAAAAAATTTGCTGCTATATAAAAAAAAAACAAAAAACAAAAAAAACCGTAAAACACAAATTTAAGTGTGGGGGGGTGTGCCCCCACACCGCCCCACTTAAATATACAAACCCTGAGATCGTACCATAGTGGAGGAAATAGCAAAGACCCGAAGACGGCCCACCAATTTTTTTCCCTGGGAAAAAAATTTAATGTTCCGTGACTTCGCTATTTTGCCATTTCGACAGTATCGGATCGACTAAATAGCATTCGGTATTTAGTCCATTTGATACTCATATAGACCCTATCCCCACCCCCACTTACTCAGCCACACTCACAGGCCTTTTACTGCTGAAGGTGAAGCTACATTAATACTTCAGTATATTTTACTCTTATCAGTGTAATAGATCCCTGAGAAATACATTGAAAAGTCCATAACTATAAAATTAGATGCTGTGACTCGAGTCAAGTTTTTAGAGTTCCATCACCTTGTCTTTGTATCCATGAACATTCTACCTCACTGATTGTTATGGTGGTAAACCATCGGGGGGGTTACCTTTCCGTTCGCTTCGCTCACTCCACCCCCCCTGCCCTTCCCGCATATCCCACCCTCCTCCAGCACCTCTACTCATATCCCAAGTAAATCACTCCTCCTCATTCCTATGATCCAGTTATATACAACTCTACCTTGTCCACACCCACATTTCAGTCATACCTTACCTACTTTTATTTAATCAAACGTATCTGCTTTCCCTTACATCCATCACCTTGAATTCTCATTCCCCCTACTATAATTGTTTGCTTCTTACTCTGTTTTACAATCACAATACTGTCACGTCCTCAGACAGTCTTACATTAACTCCAGGCTTACCACCTTTTCTTCTTTTATACACACATTTCATTGCACCATAATTTTACTACTGACCAGTCACTTCCCCCCACCCCTCCATAGCACAAACTACAGGGCAAAATACCTAACCACACTGTCAAAGCCCACCCTGAAGTCAAAACATTTCCAACTTTACTTTACCTGCACACATATTACAAGATAACATAATCTCTGTTTACACCTGATATTACATTCTAACACATAAATACCACTTTTACTATTTTTAAGCCCACTATCACAGTTGACATGCTCCTCCTACCCTGCCTAGCTTCTTCACTCTTAATTCTCAACCTCACTACAGCTATATCCTTGGTTACCCCACACATCAATACACATCAACAACCTCCTCCAACCATCACCTCAATAAACAACACAGCTTCTCACATATCTCCTCCCTGCTTTTCCCCATACCCTCCCATATTATTCAAGCCACAAATTGGCCTCCTCACCTCCTATGAAACTACACTTGACACCAATACCATCACCTTGGAATAAAAACACTTCCCATGGTACTCCTTCCTCATTACCTACCTACTCAAATGTGGAGACATACATCCTAACCCTGGCCTACCCTGTAATCCTAACCACAAGAGTAAGATGTAAACATTCTTACATTGAACCTTAGAAGTATATGTAATAAAATAGCCCCACTGCATGCCTGGATGGATCAAAATAAACCTGACATACTAGCCCTTACAGTAACATGGCTACACCCCCAGTGTAAAAGACTCAGAAATAATACCTCCAAACTTTGCAATAACCAGAAGAGATAGATCTAAAAAGGGGGGAGGGATAGCCCTTATATATCCCTCTATGCTCAATATCACACCCTACACCAGCAATATACCCACCTTTTCCAATGCTGAGGTACTACTCTCTTTTTTGAACCTCAGCATATCAAAAAGAATTTGCATAATAGTAATATATACCTCACCAGGTAACAGTATACCAGTGTTGGAAAATATTTTACCAATAAACCTCTCAACAATAATCTTAGGAGATGTAAATATAGATCGGCAAACCATAGCTTCCAACTCCCCCACAAATTGTATAAATCTGTATGTTTTTTCTCAGCTTATCAATACTCCAACAAGATATAACAAAGATATTATCTGCCAATCCACTCTAGACTAGATCCTAGTATCCCGCCCTGCCAATTACCCGTCTTCTGGTACACTGTCTAGCTCCCTCAGCAGTCATCTGCCAGCGGATTCCCTTAGAACAAACTTCCAATAACTAAGAATACACACTGCAAAATCAGTTAGGAACTCAACTAATATTTGTCAACATAAATTCAACAATCTCCTACATGAAATAGACTGGACACCCCTTAAACAACTATCCCTTAATAATGCTGTACTATACTTTAATAATACCTTCCTTCACATAATTAATACCCTAGCTCCCATTTGTATGACCTAGCCTGGATAACCTGGAAACAGAACAAAAATGAACAAAATTATGTTCATTTCAAAACCCTACATTAGAAAGTGACAAAACTAATCAACAGAGATAAGAAGTCGTATTATTCCCAGCTTTAACACCAATATAAAATCAACCCCAATAAGTTTTGGCACTCCATATCTTCTCTACATAACCCTGGAACAAATAGAGACCACACCTTATCACCTGATACCTCTCCATCACAAATAGCCAAAAACTTTAACAAACACTTCATAAAATCAATATCAGACCTACTAACACCCCTAATGGTGGATGCCCTCACCCTTCAACTTATTCAGACACCAACCTCAGAGTATCAACTACTTCTAACCCTGTCATTACTAACCCCCCTACTCAACAAAATGTCACACAAACCCCATTCTCACTTCAGTCCATACCTACTGACACCATTAAGAAACTGCTACATAAACTAAAACCCTACTCTACCTCAGCTGATAATCTTCCACCACACTACCTCAGACCGTCTGCTAATTCAATCGCCTACACAATCAGTATCCTTCTAAATAGGTCTTCAGCTGAATCAGAAGTATCTACCATACAGAAACAATCTCACATCACCCCCATCCACAAAGGAGGCAACTCTTTTGATCTATCCAATTTCTGTCCTGTATCCATCTCGTCAACCATATCCAAAATTCTTGAGTGGGGTCTCCATCAGCAGGTAATGCAATATCTATTTAAAAACAATCTTTTATCCAAAACCCAACATGGCTTCTGACCTAACCACAGCACAGCTACAGCCCTATTACCTTTTACAGACACCATAAACAAGGTCAGAGATGTAGGATGCTATACAGCCTTATTAATCCATGATCTCTCCAAGTCCTTTGACACAGCATCTCACCCCTTACTATTAAACACACTGTCTAACTTAGGCTTCTCACATAACACAGTAAAATGGTTTCAGAGCTATCTCAAGGATCATAAACAAGCAGTGAAATGGTCCAATGAACTCTCACCCTTTCTCCACAACCCTATTGGAGTCCATCAAGGCTCCATCCTAGGACCCCTACTCTTCCACATTTCACAAACAACCTTCACACTGCCTCTCACCCTAGGACCCTCATTCAATATGCTGATGATTCCACCATATTGCTACCCGAACTACTTTCAAAAACTCAATAGTCCTTTACTGCAGTTGAATCCTGGCTAAGAAATGCTCAAATCTTTCTTAATCCAAAGAAGACAAAACTAGTACTCTTTCAGCCCAAGAATACCTCCCCATGTCACTGATCATTTTAACATCCTTGCATCTGACAACACTGTCATAGAAATAGTGCAGAAAACTACACTTCTATGAGTTATCATTCACAATCAACTTTCATTCGACCCCCATATACAGCAAAATATAAAGAAAACTTACCAAAAACTGGGACTCTTATATAGAAACAAACATTTCTTTACTGCAGCAACCAAAACTACTCTTGCTAACACATTTTTACTTCCCTCCCTTCTTTATGGTGCCCCTATCCTAACTAACTTACAAGCTTCTACCGTAAGCAAGATGGACAGTGCTATAACTAAGTTGCAAAGTTTGCCACAAACTCTAAATATCACACAAACCACTGTAAACCACTCCTAGAATTAAACTGGCTTGAACTCCCCAACTAACTTATCTTTAGTCAGCTAGCCACCTTGCACAACCTTATTTTCAAGCCTACTGCCTGCCATTCACTAACCAATCTAGTCACACCTTACACACCAAATCAATCTCTATGATCAGAAGATGAAAATCTCTTAGCTATCTCGAAACACACAAGAAAACCAGGTCACTCACTGTATTCATACATTGTCTCTATACTTTGGAATTCACTATCTCTAGCTACCAGGTCTATGCCTGGCCTAACCCATTTCAAAGCCTCTTCTAAAAAATCAGCTCAAAAAGACATGGCTCTGCTCCTACATAAAGCCTTTCTGATGCTCAGCACTTCCTCTTCCTCTGCATTAGCTTCATCCTACTCTTCTGTCACATTTCAATCCTTCACAGTCTGCAAGATCTTAAGGCTCTTCTAGCTCCTTCTCTGTTTCTATACCATATCCTTAAGCTACTGCTCAGGCTGTATGGCTTCTATTCTTTTCTAACTCTCTCACTATCTTTCTGCATCATAGGTTCCTAGGTTCATAGGTTGGTACTAGGCTATCGGCCCTAGGGCCAAGACAAGCCTAGCCATAACAATTTCCTGGCTATTTCTTCCCACACTATTTACTTCCCTGGACCCCTGTCTAGCAGGGTGACTGACGTGATCCCCGGGGTGAATTTCCTTTCTCCAATCCAGTCATCAAGGTTCCTTTTGAAGAGGACCAAATCACTAATTTTCTGGCTATTATTTTCCTAATGGAAAATAACATTCTATTTATTTATTTTTTCATGTACTGTAGCAGTCAATGTCACACATCACTCTACCTATGTACTATTTTTGGGACACTACATCATGTATAGTGAGAGTGACTATTATTGTCTATAATGTTTTTAACTATAAAGAATTGTCTAGATGTTTAGTATATATTGTAACATCCTATAACATAATTTGTTCTTTCAACTTATTTTGATAGTATTTCTAATGTGATTTGTACTGTATTGGATTTTACTGTATTTTTATTGTACTGTATGTGGAGCTTTTCTCCCCGGGCCTCTGCTGAAAATGGGTTCTGTAGACCCAGTCAGACCACCCCAGTAAACAAATGTCAAATAAATAAATAAAATAAAATAAATAAATAAATCTTCCAGCCCTCCCTTAGGAGTCTACTTTCTATACAACAAACTTATTTCTCATATACAGCCTCCCCTCTTCCTTGAGCTTCAGGTGCTTCCTTAACCATCCCCCTCAAACTTTGTACTATGGGGTCCATAAGTTGAGCCTGTCTCAACTGTACATGTGTGACACTCCCATGCTGCCCTTCCACGGGAAGCCTAGTATCTTCCAATAGCTGTGCCTCACTGTCAGTCTGGCTATCTTCATTCCCTGCAGTTTCTATGTCCAAGGGAGCATCAGTACCTCCCAGCAGCTGTAGCTCACTTTCAGACTTTCTGCTATAGGATAGCTCCTTCTCTGAAACAGACACCACACTAGTCACAGATTCAGGTATGAGATCTGTCTGGTTCTCTCCCAAGCTACTGGACCTGCATGCCTGTCTCCCAGCCCAACTATGGGTCACTGCATGCACACAAGGCACTGCATCATCACAGCCATTCCCTATCAGGACATCTGCAGGAATATTCTCAAACACAAGCTTCCCCTTCCACAGGAAGCTTAGTAACTTCTGACAGCTGTGCCTTGCTGTCACTCTGGGTACCACCACTCATTTCATAGGTTCATAGGTAGGTACTAGGCTATCGGCTCTAGGGCCTATACAAGCCCAGCCAAAAAGGTACCCTGGCTTTTGCCACACAAGAAAATTATTTTCCTGTGCCACTGTTGAGCAGAGCCACAGAAGTGATCACTGGGGTGAATTTCCTTTTTCCCATCCAATCATCAAGATTTTTCATGAAGAGTACTAATGAGGAACTTTGTTTGATATAGATAGGTAGTTTATTCCAGGGTATGGGAAGTCTCGGGGACAAGAATCTATCCCTCCGGCATGTTCTATTTATTGTAGTGACAAGGTTTAGGTCCCTAGAGCATGTAGCTTAGAGAGATTGGGACTTCTTTAAGTGGAGCATGTCCAACAACTCCGGGTATGACATAGCTTTGTATGTTAGGCAGAAATCACCAATGAGTAGGCGATATGCAACGGAGTAAAGCTGGAGTTTTTTTAGACGGTCTGCGTAGGGCATCTGTTTGAGGCTGGTAATCCTCTTTGTGGGGTATTTCTGCGGCCTTTCCAGTTGTTGTAGATGTCTTGTGAGATACATACCAAAAGGGGCATTGTACTCTATAATGGGTCTAATGAGTGATGAGTAGAGGGGAACAATGACCTCTTTTTTTCTGGATGAGAAACCTTTTGTGATGAGGTGTGCCACATAGAAGGATTTCCTGACTACTGTGGGGATGTGATTATCAAAGAAGAGACTAATGTCCACCTGGGTCCCAGGGTCTCTTATCACACTTTCAGTGTTAAGTATACTACCGCCTATGTTGTAGTTCATGGGTACAGAGTTTTTACCAAAGGAGATGACAATGCACTTTTTGGCATTGAGATTGAGGCCATGGCTTTGACACCAGGCATCTGTCTCAGTGAGGCCCTTTTGTAGGATGTCCACATTGTTAGGAGTTTTGATTATGGCTCCTAGTTTGCAGTCATCTGTAAACTTTGTTAGCCAAAGACCTTCTGTGGTAGCTTGTACTTCAGAGAAGTAGATACCAAACAGGAGAGGACCCAGGACCAAACCCTGTGGTACTCCACGTGTCACTGGTCTGAAATCGGATTTGGAGCCTGTTACTTTCATAGTGTGGGTTCTGTCAGTGAGCCAGTTGGCAACCCATCTTGTGACATAGGGATTTATACCTAGTTTAGTGAGTTTATCTATAATTCCAGAGTAGAGGGTGGTGTTGAAAGCCTTGGCAAGATCTAGATAGGCTGTGTGAACCACCTTACCCTCATCTATGGCTTTGGTGACTGCTTCAAAGAAGTCTATCAGGTTTAAGAGACATGATCTGCCTTTTACAAACCCAGACTGGGTGGGGTCCAGAGTTTGGAGATTACTAATTTGTTTGTTTATAAGTTCCATGATGATACATTCCATGGCCTTGCAGATCAGGCTCATCAGGCTAGGGGGGGTGGTAGTTCCCGGGGTCCGTGGTGGCTCCCGCCTTGTGGAGTGGGATAACCATCGCTGTGCGCCATTCAGTGGGCACAAAGCCTGAGGTGAGGCTATGACTGAACATGGTACTTAGGTGGGGTGTCAGTTCATTCTGTAGTTCATGTAGAACGCAGCATGGGATGTTGTCTGGTCACATGAATGCTGTGTTATTGGCTTTGGAGAGTGTGTTTTTTACCTGTGCAGCCGTGATTACAGGAACTTTGAATTCTTCCAGTATAGGGATGGGCTCTTTAGGGAGTGAGAGGGGGGCAAAGTTAGCACTGAACCTATCTGCCAGGATGTTGGCAATATCAGTTGGGTCTGTATATTTAGTTCCATTGTGCTATAACTCAGAGCAGATCTGAGTGTTGCCATTGAGATTCTTGACATAGCTATAGAATGCTTTGTGGTTGTCTTTAGAATCAGTGGTGATTTTCTTTTCGTAACTAGCTTTGGAGGATGTTTTCACGAATTGCAGCTTCTTACTGAGGCTGACCAGGGAGCTCCTCCACTCATGGGATTTTAGTCTCTTTTGCAACAGTTTCTTCCTTCTGTTGTACAGTTTGTTTATGACAGGGGACCACCAGATTGGCTTCCTTTTTTTGGAGGGTAGCATCTTGGTTCTGTTTGGGATAGCACGATCCATGCACTCGTGTAAGTGCTTATAAAGTGCAATTGTTTAGGATTCAGTAGTCGTAACTGTATTGTCCATCTGCATGGGTTTCATGAAGTTCACCACTTCTGTCTTAAGAAGCATGAAGTTGGCTTTGGAGAATTTTTTTTTCCGTGGTTTCCATAATGGGGGGTGGGAGCAGGATGTGGATATCTAGGGTAATTAGCTTATGGTCGGATCAGACCAATGAAGTGTTGACTTCAGGTCTGGAACACTGGTCAATCATGTTGGTAATGACTAGATCTAGGATATTTTGCCCCTGGTGGGGGTGTTGGTACATGAGTAGTTTTCCCAGTTAATGGTGGGGTAGTTGAAATCGCCCATTATTAGGGTGTTTAGTTGAACCCTAATATTTTCCACTACATCAAGAAAAGAGGAGTGGGGATCCTGGGGCATGGTAGGGGATCTGTAGCAAGCTACAGTTTGGATTGCAGTTTTGCCCAGAGTTAGTTGCACTTGGATAACCTTGGCTGCATTATGCTGAGCAACTAGCCTGGAGGTATGGATATCCTTAATGAATATGGACACACCTCCGCCTTTGGTGTTCCAGTGCAGGTTACATGGCTGAAAAGTGTGGTATGAGTTATAGCCTGGTAGTGCAGCGGTGCTCTCTGGAGCCTTGAACCAGGTCTCAGTCACTGCACAGATATCGATGTTCTCCATTTTAAGGAGTGCCTCGCAATCACCATATCCAAGGGAATATCAGTAGCCACCAGCAGCTGTGGGTCAAATTCAGACATACCTTCTCTGAAACAGCCACTACACCAGTCCCAGCTTCAGGTATGAGATCTTTCTGGGTCTCTCAGAGACTACTGGATCTACATGCCTTTCTGCAAGCCTGGGTGTGTGTCACTGCATGTGCACAAGGTATTGCATCACAAAGTCATTCCCTATCAGGACATCTGCAGGAATATCCTGAAACACACCTACTTACTTGCTTCCTCTTCCACCCTCCCAGTCAAGATGAACCCTAGCCAAAGGTATTTGGAAAGGGTCCCTCCCAGTGCTCTTACTGCAGTGGACTGTCCAAGCAAGTACTGCTCTTCTCTAATCACTGCAGGTCTCTCAATGATTATATTGGAAGCTGTGTCCCTCTTAGAAGTTACCTGTTTACCATCTACTATGACTGGATATAAATTTTGATGATAATTGGGCATCCTAGTTGTTTCTAAACAATTTACTACTGGCAGTTTATCATCATCACTTGCTGGCTCCCTCACCTTTTGTTTCTCACCTTACCTCAATGGACATTTGGCCTCTGTGTCCTCTCTGGTTACACTTGAAAAATCTAATCCCTAACCGTGCACTTGGATTATGAGTTTACCCTGTTACTGGTGTATTCTGTTGGAGTGGTTTAGACTGTCACCGTGGGTTCCCTTATGTCCATGTAAAGCAGTAGGTATCTCTTTCCTATGCAGTGGTATTCTGCTTGCCAAAAAGAGATCTCCTTTTCTCCCCAACTCCTCTGCAGAGTTGCACTCACGGTCTGGTAACCAGACTCTCATGTCATCAGACAAAGTACTGAAAGCTTGTTCCCTCACTAAAAGGTCTGCCAGTCCCTCAAAAGTGGTGACCTGACACCCACTCACCCTTCTGTGAAAGTAAGCACTTATTCAGCAATATATAATCACGTACACTTTCATCTGCCTTGCATCTGTGTTCATGAAACATTTTTCTATATGCCTCAGGTGTAAGTTTGAAACAGTCAAGCAAGCAACATTTCATTTTATCATAATTCAAATAATCTACATCATTTAACTTTTCTACAGCCTGAACAACTTTACTATGGAGTAAGGGAGTCAGGAGCTGAACTCAGAGTTGATGGTCAACATCATATTGTCTACATACCCTCTCAAAAATATGAATAAAACTATCAAAGTCATCCCCATCCCTGCACTGAGGAAAAAAGATTACTGACGTGTACAGTGTCTGGGGTCCAGTTATTCCCTTCCCCATTAGCTTCATGAACCTCTCCAAGGGTTTGAAGCTCCATTTCATGATTGCAGTGTCCTCAGCTTCTAAATGCCTCAGACTGTCTGCTGATTCCAGTTCAAGACGTTTGGTTTCCAATTCATGTTGATGCTGTTTTTCCTCAGCCTCCAGATGTTGCGTCTCCAGGTGCAGTTTCTCCTCAGTCTCTAGACAATGCATTCACTCCTCAGCTTCCAGACATCACTTTCTCTCCTCGGCCTCCAGTTCTTATTGTTACTGCTTCTCCTCAGCCTTCAGTTTCAATCTCCTTAACTCCAGATGGATCCTCAGGTTCTCTGAAGAAAATGTGGACTGTCCCAGGCTGCACATCATCAATGCCAAAGTGGATATCCTCTGAGTGGCTGGTCTGAGCAGTGGCTGCAACCAAGGCTGAAATGTTTGCTTCCTTGGTTAGGTTGGCATGCACCAATCCTCTGGCTTCACACTCCTTAGCCAACTTGATCTTTGTCTGCTTGCTAAAATCATCTGCTGACATCCTTGTCTGCTATCCCTGACTATCTAACTAAAAAAATGAATTCTGAATGTTTACCTTGTGTTTGTCAAGAGTGCATACCTTTTAATGACAACTACTCACAGGTTACTGAGATCCAATTAAAAATCCCAGACCGCTGGCACCAATAAATGTTACGTCTGGCCAATACCCCACCAGACTGCCACCAATAAAATGTGATGTCCCTTACTATCCTGGGTCAATAACTAAGCAACTTCAATCTTTACTACTGACTCCAATATGAGCCTGTCCCTTAAACAAAAATAATATTTCACAATTTTCCCCTAAGAGCACAACAGGAACACAATCTATTTTTCCTGGGACTGAACTACATACCTCTGTCCAACACAAATGTATTTTCTTAATTTACACACTTCAGAGCAATGTGTTCCAGTTTAAGACCTCTGATCAGCTCACACTCAAAGAAAATGTAAATCTCACACATCGAAACACTTTTGTGAAAGCCTGACACAGATGTCCAGCTATGTCCCTTCCCCAAAACAATATGGTAATGCTGCAACCAATCAGAGTGTCTTCATTCCCTTCTAAAGGGGTGTCCAATTAAGAAAATTAAATATCAAAATAAATGATAGCTATGACTAGAAATGACCAGGTCTTTGAGGTGACCTGGGGAGTATGAAACAGGTTAAGCACTCTCTAATCTCTAAAGAAAAACACTGATTTCCAGCCACAATGTAAAGTAATGGAAAACATTTAATAATAAGTAAAAGTATTACAAGAATGCAAATCAATGGCTTGCAATAAACACCAGAACTCAATCACCAGAAATGTAAAATTAAACTCCAGGATAGGAGTCCATTATTCTAGAAAAAACTATATCTTAATAAGTAAGCATTCCTAATGTAACTAAAGAATACTGTCCCTGATCTAATCTAACACATAACAGCAAAGCAAAAGGCAGGCTTACAGTTTTTTTGGTGAGTTATCTTTTATGGGTATCACTGCACAGCACTGTGACTGTACTTCACAAAACTGCTCAGCACTTGACTTCAGCTCAACTGTCTTATTCTAAAAATAAGTCAGCTGTTTGAAACCAGTTCTTTTCCTGTCAATCAGCTGTTTAAATAATCACTTAGCAACCAGGAACATGCTAATGACATCACTCACTGTTCAGCTGATTCTCCACATTACTTTAGAATGTCCCTGTCAAACATGCACAATTAGAAATGCATCCAAACACTAGCAGAGTCTCTAAAGATTCTGTATAAACAGGGAAATGCTCAACATTTTAAAGCTTATTTACATTTTAAGGAGAAGACATGCTGACATACCATACAAATTAATCTGAGAATATACACAAATCTCCTGCCAGCCATTCTAACACAGATGGCAGTGTTTTCACTTTCTTCACAACCTGTTTGTTTCATTTTTTATGGCTGGAAAGGGGACTTATAGTAATGTTAGAAAAAAGTACAGAAGACAAGGAAAACACAGGAGAATGACAACAGAGTACTAAGCTGAAGGAGGTAGAACAGCAGGGAATAATACATTTTTGGGAGTTAAACCACCTTTTCTGCAATATATATGAGAAGAGGAAAAGGGAGAAGGATATAGGGAAACACAGCTAAATATTTCAATTGAGTATAACCTGAGGAGTGTAATGAAAAATAAAAATGGGCACAATAACTAGGGGTGGGTGGTCACACAACACAGGTTTATCAAAAGGACTGGAAAACAGAGAAACAGAGGATAGGGAAATAGCAATGGGAAGGATATAGTCAAATGAAGAAGGGGTGAGTATGACATAGTAGAGTGGATGCAGAGATGATGGGGGCACAGGATAGGGTCAGGAGAACAGCATGCTACTAACCTGGCTCAGCGATCACTATTAACAGCAGTATCAGTGTGGCAGTTGCCAGTATTGAGAAAAAGGTCTTTGGTGGCTCAGTGTTTGGACCGTACTAGTTCTCATATCTTTGGTCTTTTCCTCTTAACATTTGTGACAAATAATTGAAAATTGAAGTAAATAAATAATATTAAATCATGAAATACATCTGAGTTCCAGACTTCATATCCTTTAGAAAATATGCAATAATTCAAAACCTTTTATACTATCAACTTCCTAAGTTTATAGGAACAATATTGAAAAATGTCCCTTTTGTTGGGTGTTGGTCCCCCCATTATTTTTGTCATTGTCCAGATTTCTTGCACTGAGAGGTTGAGAAGTATACCACATCACACAATGTCTATTTGGAAAAAGCGGGTTCTAGCATGCGAAGCTTAACAACATATGGTGCCAAGTGCTTGCAGGCGTAACTGCTGTGGTGATGTAGAGGACTAAAGCCCTGACTGCATCCCAGGTGACCCAGATTCGTTTAGCATCTCGAGCATCTGCTGTAGGGGAATGGAGGTATGGGTATTACCATCCCTAGCTGGTGGGTGGATCCGTTTGTGTCTGCTGTGCCAGTCCTGGATGAAGACTATGAATGTTATGCTTCAAGGCATGTGCCAAAGGGTTGGATTAGGTGGGGGCAAGGCTGATATGCTGCACAGGTGGGGTGATATGTCACATGTCTCAAATGCATGCCTGCCCCTTGCATGTAACACATGGGTCCAATGGAAGGGGAAAGTTACAGGGGAAGGGCATAAAATGAAAAAAAAAAACAATCATTATGAACAGCCAGAATGGCATGATGACAGCAATTCTGTGTTGGCATTAGCTCTACAGAATTAGTCTGGAGGGTTATGTAGCTGGCTGGTTGACCCAGCAATGGACATTGGGCACTGAGTAGGAAGCCATAAGAGGATGCAGTACAGAGAAAGCATCCTCCAAAATAGTGCTGACAGGCATAAATGTGATAGGAGTCACACATTGACAAAGTAGAGTAGCAGAGCAAATTACATGGTGTCTCATGCAAGGAGTAAAGCACAACAAATTTCCAGGGCTTATAATGCCCCATCTGGTAGTATTTCCACTAGGCAGTTCTTGGCACTAGATAAGTATTTGATGTCTCTTTACAGTAATTATTATAATGGTGATGATCATAGGATCATAGGATGTTACAAGACTAATGGCCCTGGGGCCCTTACAAGCCTAGCCAAGAGTTTATCCCCAAAAAATAAACCTCAGTTATCACATGTTGCCCCTATCAATGAGGGAAACAGGTGGAACCTCTGGGACAAATTTGTGGCTTCCCATCCACTCATCAAGGTTGTGCTTGAAGAGGCTCAGCAACGTACTCTGTTTGACATGCATGGGAAGCCTATTCTAGAGATGGGGCAGCCTCTGGGAGGCAAACCTGTCTCTCCAGCAGGGTTTGTTAATGTCGCATATTAGATTTAGGCCTTTTGAGGGGGTAATAAGTGAGGAGTTAGACTTATGGATATGGAACATCTCTAGTAGGGCAGGGTGCGCGATTGCCTTGTAGGCGAGACACAAATCACCTATAAGCAATCTGTATGATACTAAATAGAGTGATAGTGATTTCAGTTTGTCAACATAAGATAGGTGTTGGAGGCCATGGATTCTCTTTGGGAGGTATTTCTGTGGCCTTTCCAGCTGGTGCAGGTGTTTGGAGAGGTACATACCAAACGGGGAGTTGTACTCAATTATTGGCATAATGAGGGAGGAGTACAGAGAGATAATAGCCTCCTTTTTTATGAGATGAACCAAGTAAAAGACTTTTCTGACCACTGCTGTGAGATGATGGTCAAAAGTGAGATTGTTGTCAATCTGTGTACCCAGGTCGCTCACCACAAGTTGTGGGCTTAGGGGGTTGCCATTGATGTGGTAATCAGTAGGGACCATGTTTTTGTTGAATGATATGATAATACATTATTTTGCATTTAACTTAAGGCCATGACTTTGGCACCAGTCATTTGTTACTGTGAAGCCCTCTTGTAGAATGTTAGCATCATTTGTGGAGTCAATGACAACACCCAACTTACAGTCATCTACAAACTTGGTCAGCCACAGGCCTTTTGTCTTTGCCTGGTTCTCTTAGAAGTAGATGTCAAATAGTAAGGGCCCCAGGACAGATCCCTGGGGAACACCACTAGTGAAATAGTTCTGCAGTCAGAGATGGATGCACCTATTTTGATCTTGCAGGTCCTATCAGTGAGCCAGTTGGCCACCCACCTGATGAGATAGGGATTTATGCCAAGTTGTGTTAGTTTTTGATGATGCCCAAGTGGGGAATTGTGTCAAAGACTTTGGCCAAGTCAAGGTAAGCTGTATGTACTGACTTTCCCTTATCCAGGGCTTTGGTGACTGTCTCAATAAACTCATCCAGTTTCAACAGGCAAGATCTGCCCTTGATGAATCTGAAGTGGGTGGGGTTAAGTGCTTGGAGATTGCCTATATCCTTGTTTATGAGATCCATAGTAATATGCACAATAGCTTTACAGATCAGACTTGTAAAGCTAATGGGGCAATAGTTTTCAGGATCAGTAATGGCACCACCTTTGTGCAGGGTAATGATGATGGAATAAGTACTATACAAGGTAGTATGTATATTGGTCTATGTTCACAGACAGCAGAGCATGCCATTATTATCATGTGGCTGTTTGGACATTGGGACAATTATCCTTTTTTTGTAGACAGATTCCATTACTGCATATCAATGTTTCTCCTCCGGTTATTCAGGATTATCAAAGGCTCCTGAACACACAGAAATATCAAATGGTACATATGAATTTCTTCCCTTTACTTGTACTGTTCAATGTACAGGGTATACATACACATGGTTATTCTAGCATAGAAAAGTAAAGTGTCTGTCATTTGTTACACAGATGTTTCAGCAACTGCACCATAATTAGCTGACTACAGTACAGGACAGATGGCTGATGTAGCAGCCATGTGGCACTTGATGATGTTGTCGTTGGTCTCATGCTCATGCCACAGCCTGAGAACAGCAGCATACATTTGCAAAATGCATTGGCAGGCTCTACACCACCACTACAGGCTGATGACTCCAACAGGACCAATGCTGGGCTGCAGGTAGTGCACCATGAATACATGCTTTTACTAGAAAGGTTGAATCTCCAAGATGTGCCTCCTCTCTCTCTCTCTGTCTCTCTCTCTCTCTCTCTCTATCTCTCGCTCTCAGACCCACAGATAGAACCTCTGGAAGAGGACATGACAATGTCGGAGGCTTAAGTACCACTGTATAGCCTTTCCACATGAGTGACAGATGAAATCAACAATCACAGATATCTCCCAAGACACATATGGCATTGTCAATATAGACTTCCATACTTTGCTGTTAGGGAACATTGAGTAAGACTAAGCCCATATCCAACATAATCCAACCCTACAACAAAGGCACCAACATCAGTGTTGAGAAGGCAACAAATATTAATTTTATAAACACACAATACTTAAATTGAAACATCTTTGTAAAATTGAAAAAAAATTAAACCACATTGATACATACAATCCATTTACAGGAAGGAGTAGGACCCTATTAAATAAACAAAGCAAAATATCCTCACATTTTTATTAAAGCTACCTATTTATGAAAGATTACTATGCCATCAAACATACCCCATTTCACAACCTCTCCAACAGTTCTAATCACCTGCTGGTGTGCCTAGTACTTTTGCCTCTGTGTAAGGACTACTGTTCAAATACCAACAGCTATAACTATGTCAGCTGTACACTGGAGTGTGGTGTGTGGAAGACTATCTGTTGCAAAGTGTGGGATGACTATCCACTACACAGCACAGCCTACAGCTAACAGTGCAAGCGTCAACTTTAATCTTTTTGTCTTTACACTGCCATGCTGTGTTTGTTGAGGCCTATAGTTACTGACTAGAAATTATTGCTTCACCTGTCCTACTTTAGACCATGCATTAGCCAATCTGTTACAAGGTTCAGGGGGTGCATAGAATGGAGATGCCTGACTGCTTGAGTGTTCCCTTGACAGTGTGGCACTGTTGTACCAGACCAACACAGAATCATATTGTGCGCAGTAAACATTTGGCATATACTATCACGGTCATACAGAAGTCTCCCTCAGACTCATTCAGTCAATATAAACAAACTTAATGCAAGCTGAACACTCATTCTTTGACTGAGTTTATAAGAGTTCTGGTGATACTATGTGGATTCCTCTGGATTACAGACTGGTGTCATTAACCTAGGTTTGATTGCTTAGTATGCATCACCTGTAAAACTTATGAGAAGGAGGCACATGGAGATGGGGTGGTTAATTATTACACTGTACCCATTGTTTATAAAAGTAGCTATGGGATTGTTTGGTGATTTATGGTGTACTTACCTGCCAGGTTTTCTTGTGGTATTCAATTCTGCAGGAAGTGGTATACAGTGAACTTCTGTAGCGTATCTTGGAGTCATGGTTACTAACAGGATGGTGGGCCAAGATGTTGGTGATACAGCCATGTGCATCTCACACTACCTGGCAGTTGATGGAATGATAGTCTTTTGTGTTATGGTATCTCTCATCTTGTAGACAAGCCCTACTATCCACACAGGTGCCATCTATCACACCAAGCACTGTAGGGAAATGTGACAAACCACAGAAAGCACAAAAGGTGGAAGCTTAGTCCTGTGATGTCTGTAGGAAACAGATATGCTCATCCACTTTGGCTAGAATAACATCAAAGAACTGGTGCAGCATCCTTGAGGCTAAAGCCAGTGAGATAACCATCATGTCATGAGTTTGATTCTTAAAGGTCCCCGTGACAAGTATTGTGATAGCCATATATACCTTGGCATCCACTTTGATATGAAGGCCGTGCATTGCCATACTTCCAAACTGTTTGTAAGTCATATAACGTCACCAAAACCCTAATTATGTCCTTGTACATAAAAAAGCATGCAACAATTTCCTTCTCCTCAAAATTATAACGGTAAGCCATTCCCGGCAAAGCCTCTATCTTGGGCTATGAGCACACCAAGAGTGTCATATTGCAGTGAAGCAACAGCAATTATTTCAAAATACAAAATCATGAAACTCACAACTATGCCAAACATCATTGCTAATTACAAAGTGTCTACAAATGGGAGTGCATGCCTTTATGTAACAGTAAGAATTTCAAATATACAGAATATGGAATGGGATGAAGTAACATTCAGTGAAACTTAAACAAAATTAAGGAAAGCTCTTAGGTGGAAAATACCAGGCCCACATGCAGTATCTAACGTCTAGCTAAACGTATTAAGATCTTTACAGAAAGCTTTACTCCTGAGTAGGAACTAATTATATGTGTATCCCAAACAGACACCAACCTGGTTAACAACAGGAAAAATGATACTCTTTATGAGTGAACCTGAAAACTGTCCTATAAACTATACACCAATAACCTGCTTTCTGATGATGTATAAACTATAGATTGGAACTGACACCAACAGAATTTATAGTCACTTAGAAGAAAAGTCAATGCAAATAGAACAAAAGGGTAAAAAAAGAAAGCCATATGGAACAAATGATTATTTGTTGTTAAAGTAATAATGGAGAATTATAAAAAGGGGAAGAATCTAAGTATGACATGGATAGATTACAAAAAAGTGGTATAGCACATTAATGGATAAAGGATTGCTTAAAGAGGTGCAAGGTACACCCTATATTGATGAATTACATTACAGTGACCATGAAACAATGGTAAACAACCTGCACCTAAGCCATGATAAAGGACAAAGTATTACACCAGAGATAAAAATTCAAAGAGGGAATATTCCAGGGTGACTCGGTCACCGCTGATTTTTTTTGTCTTGTACTTGACCCATTAAGCTCTCTACTTAACAGATTAGGTCATGGTTTCAATCTGGCTCCCAAAAAACAACAAAATGTAAACACATATCTTCTTTTTGTGGATGGTTTAACATTGTATAGTTCATAAGATAAGGAGCTGAAAGCACAATTGCAAGTGGTTAAAACTTTCCCAGATGACATAATAATGTCATTGGATCTTGATAAATATGCAAAAGCAACACTGAAAGCAGGAAAGCTGCAGCACCAAGAAAATATCAGTCTAGGACAGGAATGTGATATAAAGGAACTTGAGCAGTATAAATATTTGGGAATTGATAAAGAACTGACAATAAAACATGAACAAATGCAAACAAAAGTCGTAAGAAATATTTTATAAAACTAAAGTTAATACTGAAAATCTACAAACCAGTTTGCTCTTCCTGTTCTAACTTACAGTTTTTGGGTGACTGACTGGCTTCAAAAGGCATTGGATCAGTTGGACAGGAAAACAAGAGAAATGCTTCCTGCTTATCAAGTGATATAAAAAAAATCAGTGGATACTAATATTGTATATTCCTCATTCTGAAGGAGATATGGGACTCGTTGAAAATGATTACATGTATAAATCTGCAATTGTAAAATTGCTTACATATCTGCTGACTTCAACATATCCAAACATAGCGAAAGTTTTAAAACAGGAGAACAAATCTAAGATGAATTAATATGCTACACCCAGGGATTACAGTGTCTTACTGACACAAAGTCATAAAATACCAGGATTTGCAGGCAGAAATGACAGCAATGTGGAAGTAGGATGCCCAGATAGTTCTAACAATAGTAAGAAAAATGGATATCATAAAAAAGAATTTACAGTCATGTTTAGATATGCTACCTATGCATGTAACTCCATCTGAATCGCAAAAGGAGTTAATTCTAGGTGAAGGGCAATTTTGACTAACATCACAGTCTGAAACTTACTAATTTTTTGAATTTTAATCATACTTTGACTTATGCATAGGGTTCATTCCCTTGAAGGTATTAGAAACACAAAAGACTTTCAGAAATTAAACCGAGTGATGCAGCAATTATTTCAAAGTATAAAATCATGAAACTCACAGCTATACCAAACATTATTGTTGATTTCAAAATGACTACAAATGGGAGTGTATGCCATTATGTAACCTATGTGTGCAACTCACACTTGCATTGTATTCTGTTACTCTGAAATGCAAAAGGTGGGAAATGTATCTCATTAGCAAATCATCAGCACATCATTTGCATATATGTCTTCATTTAAATATCATTATGCAGTCATTTACATGTGACTTTCTCTGCAACTTTTGGTAGCTTGCATGCAAGCAAAAAAGTATGGTATGAATCTTACTGTATTTGCACATCTGCAACTTGTACAAGTGTGCATGGCACACCTGCATAGCTAAGATAAACAGCTCTTGTCTTGGTCATCAGTATAACATTGGGATGATCACACCTGCCTGTCATGGTTCTTTTCTTGTGACATTTGATTTCGTATTCACTTATCTCATCCTATGACATCCTGTCTTATGCACTGATGATGTGGTAGATTAAGATCAGCTATTTCATCAGAATTCCAGGATGACCTCTCTCATAGTTGTTCAGATGGCTGTAGGGGTCTATATTATAACATCAAAGTCTTACAACTTTGAATGTTATAATATCGAACCCAGTAGAGTGAACACTAGAAATAGTGAAGCTGCAGAACACCGAATACTTTCTCAGGGAAAGTATTCATTGGGCCATTTCTGCAGCTTCTCTATTTCCTCGACTGTTGAGTGAAGGTTACAGACCGGGTTAAGGTAAGTGCGCGAATGAAGGTGAGTGTGCGATTGGGCATGAGTTAGGTGAGTTAGGGTTAGGGCGTGGGTCAGGTAAGTATGTGATTGCGTGGATGTGAGGGTTAGGGTGGGACAGGTGAGTTAGGGTTAGAGATCGGGTAAGGTGAGTGTGCGATAGTGATGGACCTTAGGGTTAGGGTTTGGTTAAGGTAAGTGGATAGCTAGTGGTGTATGTATGGTTTAGTGTAGGGTTTTGTGATGTGTGTGTGTGTGGATTATTTAATTTGGTGTGTTTGTGTTGTGTGTATGTTTGTCGGAACAGCAAATTTTTTCCCTGGGAAAAAATTCGCTATTCTGACTGTTCGGTTTTCTGGTGTTTCGCTCTACTGGGTTCGATATTATAACATTCGAAGTTGTAAGACTTTGATGTTATAATACTGACCCCTAGAATAGAAGACTTTTGCTAAATCCAAATATGAAAAAAATATGCTTTTTCACACTGGAACAATACTAAAGTGCCAGCCACCTGGAGGATTAACAGTGATACAAGTGTATCACTAGAACAGAACTGCACTATTCTGATGTGTAATGGAGTGAGTGGTTGGATAACAAAACTGCTCCACATAGAAGTATACACTACAAAGTAATGCTAACATCACAGATCAAGAGTCCTCCATTGCTACATAGACTAACAACTATAATTAAGATATGTGATTATTCATTTCTGGTACTGGATCCAGAAACGGGAGAAAATCTACCAATATTTTCAGGCAACAAGTCGTACAATAAAGGGCAGCAAAAAATGTTTTTCACACGCTCTTCTCAGGAATGAATATTCCAGATATAGTTCCATCTTACTTTCACTTAATGATTACTACACAGAGTGCCATAAAATGCATGACACATGAACTGATGAGGTACGATTGCACAGTGTAAACTTGGATAGGTGTAGTCAGCCATTTCTAAATTAATTGCTAGATTTTACCAAACCATTGTCATTGAAATCAGTGGGGTCATAGAAATGTGGGAGTAAGGAAGTTTCTCCTTGTTGCCAAGGCTTTGTGATATCATAGTTATTAGAGATGGTGAGTGGTGGGATACAGCCTTTAACAAGGACTGTCTCTGCAGAACTGCTTGTGTTGTCTTTTTCTGCTAAGACTGACAGTGTGCATTGTCATTTTAACAGATACATTTATTTATTCCACAGTGAAATCTTCCCTAGTGCAATGTTCTGCTACAGAACCTCTATCAATCACCCACCAACTGTTCTATAATGAATGTTCTGTATTTAAATATATTGGCTTCAAAACAAGGTCTGGTAATATATATATAGTTTCAGCTGTTTACCATTTCTCCTTGATAATTTGCAGTACTTAAATGCTGGAAAAATAACATTCTCACTACAATCTTCCCTTACAAAGTGCTTTAAAATTCTCTTTGCTTGAGACAAAATTAACAATTATCCTATGAAGAAATTACTTGGTTATCTCATATTTGAGAGAGAGACTTAACATTTTGGCCTTAAATATACATGGGCTCCTCACACCTTTCCTTTAAACTGCAAAACATTATGTAGACATATTTATGGCCTACATATTTCCAAATTTGAATGGGTAAAGCCTTTACTACTACCTATCTCATGTTCCTATACATGTATAAATGTATATGTCTATATACATTTATCCATATATAGATATGTATATGTGTGTGTTTTATATATATATATAAAACACACACACACACATATATATATGGGTCTAATTTGTTTCAGAGAAATTGCACTTACACAAAATTTTAAAACATGAGATGATATCACCAAAGACTTAAAATTCCGAAGCAACTAATCACCAATAATTTTTACAGGGAAACAAACTACTTGGCCATCAGGATACAATAAAAAAAAAAAAACTATGCAAATTAAATCCATGCAAGTGGGGGCTTCTCCCTCCATACCAACCCTTGTAGGGGGTGCACCCCCAACTAAATATACCAACTTTGACATTGCACTACAGTGGAGAAAAGGGCAAAGTTCACCCAGCTAGCCAAGTGGTTCATTTCTCTGTAAAAGTAATCGGTGATTAGCTGCTCCAGAATTTTAATTCTTCTGTGAAGTTGTCCCGCATTTTAAAGCTTTGGGTAAGTATAATTTCACTGAAACAAGGTAGACCCATAGATATATGAATATATACATATGTGGATAGATAGATGTAGATATAGATACACACACACACACACACACACACACACACACACACACACACACACACACACACACACACACACACACACACACACACACACACACACACACACACGCACACACGCACACACGCACACACACACACACACACACACACACACACACACACAGACACACACACACCATGAATAAGTCAGTATATTATGGCATCAGTGGACTAGACTATGCTGTTGAAGTTTTGTCGAATGATTGGATCTTGCAATATGTTGTTACTGTACTAACATATAAAATACATGTTTACAGGATATGTATATTTCAGCATATATTATGACTACACCACTGGAATGTGGACTGGGCAGTAAATGAAGTGGGTATTGTTTGGATCAGTCAATTATCTTGCTAAGCAAACTTAAAAATAAATTAATTAAAACCAGAAGGCTGATAATTTGCAAAAATAAGTAAATGCTTTATTCCAACATTCTGCTATGACAATGTAAGACCTTTTGTCCTAGACAAGTACTTCTTTAGACAATGAAACTAGCAACAGAATGAACCATGTCTGAGTTCATCCTTAAAGGTTCCAGAGTTTAGGGGGCATGTTAAATTAGGCATCAAAACAGTGTGAAAAAGATGCCAACTGAACAAATGGATGGTGAAAATAGGCAATGGGAGCTCATAAAGGGGTGCAATATCAGCAAGTAAGTAGACTACTAAATTATATTAAAGCAAGCACTAGTTTAGATTGTTTTTAAATAACTTGGACATTTATTGCGGGAATAACTGTTTTGGTATCTTGGTAGATGAGAAGGGCATTATTGTCCATGCCTGAAATATTTACATTTGTGTGTGTGTGTGTGTGTGTGTGTGTGTGTGTGTGTGTGTGTGTGTGTGTGTGTGTGTGTGTGTGTGTGTGTATATATGAGTAACTGTCTATGGCTATAGACATTTTTCCATAGAATATGTTCCACATCTCATATATAGTTTTGCCTCTTAATTCATGTTTCCAGTTGTAATTCTTAATATACTCTTTAAGCGCTAATTAATCTGTTCTATAGTCATTTTTCCTCATTTAGGTGCACGTTACTTTGCTGTACTGTGCAATGCAGGTTACACAGCTACAATATGGTCTGAGTTTCCTTATGGTTCTTTTTCTAACATATGTAATACCATAAGTCCACTAGGAACCAAAACATATGTTTGGTATTATCTCCTCTAGCTGGACACTGATCAGATAACACCATGTTTTCCATATTAGTTTTCCCTCTCTTTAAGTACTAGTGAATACCATAGAGGTTTAAGTCCCCCTGCTATCAAAAAAAAAAAATCTTTAATTGCTTTCCTTAGTTTCTTTATCAATGATCATTATCTCCATTTTTTGGGGGGGTGGGGGTATAACAACCAAGCAATGAAATCTTCTTATTAATATTGAAACTGAAATTATTTCTTCTGTACAACAATCCATTATGTAACCTGGAACCCCACCTCCTCTCATGTCATTCCTAAAATTATGAAAACAGGTATAACCTAAAATGTCCAATGAGGTATTAGATGACACCTATATCCACTATGTGATTATTAAAAACTAAAGACATTTTGTCACTTTTACTGTTCAGGCTTTTTACATATATTAGTCACCAGCAACACAAGTCTTTTCCTTTCTCTAATAATTGTATTAATCCTCACAGGCTATCAACTCCTCTCCTAAGAAATCCTTTATTATTTTTTTCTGTTTTATGACTAATAATTTCCTTTGGCACATGACTAGGATGTATACAATTTTCTACAAAATAATTACTCTCTCCTTCTATATATTCTCATCCTTGCAAATGAAAATCATATGTTCCATACATGTATCTCCTAATTTCACTATTTGAACTGCTTCCTGCAGCTTTCAGTGCAGCACCATACCTAACTGCTGGGGATACATCTACAAAAATAACCTTAATACCAGATTTATTAGAGTGGTCTATAATATTTTTCACCTTTTGTATCACATCTTCCTGACTATCTCTTTCCACATCATCACTGTTTCCTCCAGAAACCTTATTGGACAGAGAAATGTATACATATAAAATGGATAAATGAATTATTTAAGTTTATAAACAATTAAATATATTCTCAAACAGAAACGTCAGTGCTAGAAAATAAAAGGCTGGAAACCGGTCTGTTGCTAATGTGACCATTTTTACTGAATTGCCAACAGCAAAAATATTGAAGCTATAAAACTTACATAACTCACTTTAGACTGGGGAATTGCAACCAAAGCTTTTAGAACCAAAACATGAACAAATTAATCAACTGAATTAAAAGAATCAGCTGCAGACAGTTGGCATACCCCCTGCTTGTTCAGGCCAAATTCATTTTCTAACTGGAGGCATGCCCAGTGCCTCCTCAGTTCCAAACTGATCCCAACTTCCCCACTGCCTTGAACCCTTAGTCTTCAACCTTCAGAATAATTCAGAAAAAAAAGTGGGATGGCATGGGGTAAAATGAGAAGGCCAATATATGGTCTAAGCTTTGGTTTTGTATGTTGATGTTCTCCCGATGGTAAGTTTATTTATTTATTTTTTTTTTGTTTGTTTTGATTTTAAGCTCTGTGAGCCAAGCAAAGAGGGCAAGAGAATGAAGGGGAGAAATCTGATATATGAGACTGTTGCTGAACTGAGTGAAAATCTGAGAGAACTCTTAAAAAGAGTGCCAGTACCATCTCATGAGGGATGCTTTGTGGTTTCCATGCCAGCCACAATGCTGACAGCAATTTGTGATTGTCAAACAGAAGCCATAGTGCCAGGAATTAAAAGGCTGGAAACCAGACTGATAATGTGACTTTTTACTGAATTGTCAGCAACAAAACTACTGAAGCTATAAAACCTTTACATTTCACCTTAGATTGGTAAATTGTAACCAAAGCTTTTAAAACTAAAACATAAACAAATTAACCAACTTCAATAAAAGAATCAGCTGCAGCTGGTTGGCATACCCCCACCTGTTCCGGCTAAACTCATTTTTTAACCAAAGACATGGTCAGTGCCTCTTCAGTTTCAAATTGATTTGACCCCGCCCCCCCTCACTGCCTTGAATCTTTAAGAGTTCAACCTTCTGAATAATTTGGAAAGAAAACAGAGAATGGAAAAGGGGTGAACAGTGAAGGCCAAAGCCCTCCAGCAGATGTTCATGCTGATCCCTACTATTCCATGCTTAGTGGCAAATGATAAAGACAGACTGACTTTCCTGTTTAAACAAAAATAGTTTTGCATGAAAATCACTAGCTGCAGGTCATTAAGTTCAAACCTATGTTGTTCAAATGAGCTCCATCTTCCTCATATAAATTTGGATATGGAGAGTTCAAATCAGGGTGTTCTATGACTAAGAAAGTCTTTATAAATAAGGCCTTGTAGATTCTGTGGTTATCGACAAAGCTGCAGACTTATGAGCTCCTGCCCTAAACAATCATGGCAAAATTACTGATCATCCAAATTCCTTACGGATTATTAGTATGTCTGGTGGTTTGTCTCACCTCTTTCAACCAGATACAATAATTTTAGCAAAGATAGTTCTGGTATACCTATCCACTTATCAGTACAAAGAGACCTTGCTTTTATTCTGTTACTTCTTATGTGGGATTTGATTGCTGCTCTGTGTATGAAGAACTGGCCCACAACCCATATTACTAGTAAATCTGTAATGGATAGAAAGCAACAATTATCTAACATAATTCAGAAATGCCTTAGATTTTCATCTACCAGTGCACTTCAGGATATCAATGGACTGCCCTTCCCTGGCAAGGTCAGACGCTGTGCCGATCCTTTAAGAATGTGGAGTGTAACTAATGGCTGATGTGACTTGACTGCTTAAAGCTGTACAGATCATTTTGTTAGTTTCAAGTAAAGTGAGTATGTGACCTTTTTGATGTAGGAAAATAGGATTTTTGGACTCATTTTTACCTAATGATTTTCTGAGTGCCAGTGGCCAGTGTACTGGACTTGCTGCTGATGTTTTTATATTGTTAAGGTAAATCATCTGCCCTTTTCCTGTTTAATTATTATTTTTATTTTTTTAACCATATGACAATCTGCACATCTTCCCAAAGCAATGAATGTACTAACTCATTAAATACGAAAGCCCAATGTACATCCATGTGAAAAGTGTGGCCACACAATTAGCAGCTTAAATTCTTGCACTGAGTCTTTCAGACCTCTAATTAAAATGGAGAGTAAATGGATAAATGGACACCTAACAGTTTTCTGGAATCTCTGGAATTTGCATTCAGATGACACCAAACCTTTATCAATTGATTGATAGTCCATTGATTCGACATTAATGTTAATCTTAAACAATGGGCTAACTAGCTTAAGGCAGATGATTGCAACTTGAGGAAAGGTGCAGAGTCTCCTGTGAACTTCTGAGTAAAATAAAATGGATGATCAGATCCATGGGCCTATGCTTTGCTCCACTGAGTTAGGGTATATAAAAGCTTATGATGTTATTATGAGCTGTTAATTAAGTTCTCTTGGTACTGGGAGCTCAGGCATTCGATAAAATGAAAATCATCACATTTCCCAAAGGAGCCAACAGTGCTGAAGTATAAGGATGGGGTGCTGCAGGGCTTCTGGATCTAGGGAACATAACCTGCTATTGAGTTAAAACAGCTTGGGACTTGTTCAACATTAAATGACTGATTGAGTTTTAAGCAAAGAAGCATTAACTGCCTCAGAAGTGTTAGAATTCTTTGAGATCAAGAAGTTCAGTTACTTTGTATGTGCACTCTGCTTGACTGACAAAATTCAATATATTTTTTTTGTTTGCAAGACCCTCTCCCTAAAAAAAGCAACTGTCCAAGTAGGACATACCTCTAAAAATGTTATGTATTTTAGCACAACATCAGACCACAAATCCACCCAAGGTGCAGTGAACCCCTTACCCCCCAAAAATCCTCTAATACCTCCAACTTCAGCCACATCTGTGAACACCTGCAGAGCATCTGAAGTTATGCATTTGCTTTGCCAGAGAGATACCCCATTGAACTGTAGTAAAATATTTTCCACAGCCACAGCCTCAAATAATCTTTTGCTCTTTTGGGGGGTAGACCCACTGATGTTTATTTTTTCACCTTTTAATAAGTTTGCTAAAGCTCTTGTAAATGTCCTACCTGGCTGAATTGCTCCTCAAGCAAAATTGAGGGAGCCTAAAAATGACATCAATTGACATACTCTTGGTTATGAAGCTTTCTAGCTCTGACTTTAACTTTTTAATTTTCTCTGTCAGAAGCCTCTAGGCTCTTTTTGGTACATCGTTTTCAATACCCAGAAAAGTAATTCACTGAGACTGACTTGATATCTTTTCTGAAGCTAATGGTACTCCCATTTCACTGCAGAGTGCCACAGAGTCTTCCATGCCTAACTTGGTGGACTCTGCACCTTTACATATAATCAACAAATCATCTAAATAATGTATCACTGCTGCCTTTGTGACTCTGCACTCCCAACATCATTATAAAGCTGAGCTAAAAGTTTTGAGGTAGTACATGCCATGGAACAACCCACTGACATGGCTGTGTCAAACTATAGATGGTCTTTGTGTGAGAACCTGAAGCTAGGCAGTCTTCTTTCCTAGTGGTAAAAGCCTAAATGTCGATTTTATATCTAGCTTGGCTAACCATGGATTTTGGAATGTTCTGTTGATGCAGATTACTTAATCTAACATGTATTTTACTTTGGCATCCTCTCTGAATATTAAATCATTAACTGAGAGACCTGCTGGGTGTGAAAGGTTGTGGATTAATCTGAATTCCTCTGTTTTTTTTTCCTTAGGAATTATCCCAATAGGGGATGTCATGAATTGTTCCCAAGGTGTTGACAGAAATGGGCCAATTACCCTACTTAAATGAATCTCTTCCTTAATAATCTTGTCAAAACATTCACCTTTTCCCAGGGTAGACTTCAGATTTGTAACTACTGTGTGTTATTGAAAGGAGAAGTGGACTGTAGACAAAAATCTTCAGAAAAGACTTGGATTAACAAATCATCTGCAGTGTAGATGGGCTAGTCTGTTTCAGCTACTATCAACAATTCTACATTGATAGGAGAATGCATGGTCACAGGTAGCTCTGGACTGGTGAAGGCCTCTGAGATCGCAAAAGGAGCCCCCTCTCAAGACTCATTGTTATCTGTTTGCCCTGTAACTCATAGCTGATGATAGAGATGGCAAGTTTTACCTGGCTTGATATCAGCCAGTTGAAAGCTGGATGGGGTTTATTGCAGTGTGAGCATATGTGGGCAATATGACAATGAGACCAGAAACCACTGCTACTGTTAAAATTCAACATAATTTTTGTTCTTACAGCCCTTGTATTGACCTTGGATGATTTAAAGTAATCTTCACTAACATTGCACTAAACCAGGTGTCTGGATGCCTTTGATCCCATCTAATGTCCTTACTTGCAGTCTTAAGCTTTCTGAATTTCTGGTTGTATACTAACCAAGTGGTTCCACCTTGCATGGTAGGCCTCTTTGATGGTCAAAATTGGATTCCAATCCAAATTGGAGGCCACGTACACTCCAGCCAAGACCGGAATAGCTGGTCAAGAGGAGAAGGTCAACACTTACGTTACACTACATGGAACATATAGCCCTCCAGAACACACACCAGCACTGCCTTCAGATAAAAACACAAACCACACACCCACCTTTGCGGTGGCTCTCAATAAAAATCTACCCAAACAGCAGAGACCTTTAAGGCAGAAGTGCACTTGACCACTGCAACACAACACTAACAACAAGACATATAACACTCTCATACTGGGTGACTTCTACTACCCCTCAATTAACTGGGAAAACTACTCATGTACCAAAACACTTGCCCAACATTTCCTAGAATTCATTAATTTCAATGCCCTGGAACAGCTCGTTCTTACCCCCACTACAGGTAGCAACATCCTTGATCTGGTCATTACTAACATGGGTGACTGTTGATCTACAACAGTAGTCAACTCCTCCCTGGTTATATCCGACCACAAACTTATCACCTAGGAAATCCACACTCCACCCCCCCCCCCCCGCAAAGGTAACCACCACAAAAAACTTCTCCAAAGCTAACTTTGGGCTCCTAAAAATAGAGGTGGCTAACTTCACGGCACCCATGAAAATGGAGAATAGTTGCATGACCACCGAATCATGCACCAATGCACTGTATGGACACGTACACAAATGCATGGATCTCGCCATACCCAATCGAACCAAGATGCTCTCCTTCAAAAAAAGGAAGCCAATCTGGTGGTCACCTGCCATAAACAAACTCTACAACAGAAAGAGGAAAATGATGCGGAATAAGGTGAAGTCCCAAGACTTGAAAAACTCCCTTATTATAGGTTCATAGGTTCATAGGTTTATATTAGGCTATCTGCCCTAAGGCATTTATAAGCCTAGCCCAAAGTTTTGTGGCTTACGCCACCCCTTATATGAAAAAATACTGTGCCCATTAGTTTGTTGTGCCTCTGTCCAGCAGTGACACAGAGATGATTCCCAGGGTAAACCTACGATCTCCCATCCACAGGTCAAGATTTCTCTTGAACAGAGCCAGCGAGGTGCTCTGCCTCACACGGACCGGGATTTTATTCGACAGCATAGGGAGTCTCTGAGTGATAAATCTATCCCTCCAGCACGTCCTATTTATATCCGTGCTAAGGTTTAAGTCACTTGCTCTAGTGGTTTTGGTGGATTTGGATTTTTTGAGGTGGAGCATGTCCATTAATTCCGGGTTGGACAATGCCTTGTATGTCAGGCACATGTCACCTCTGAGCAGACGGTATGCGACTGAATAGAGCTGGAGTTTCTTCAATCTGGCAACATATGACAGATTTTGGAGTCCCTTTATCCTTTTGGTGAAGAACTTTTGGGGTCTCTCCAATTGCTGCAGATGTCGGGTGAGATACATCCCGAATGAGGCATTGTACTCGATCATTGGTCTGATAAGTGAAGAGTACAGGGGAACAATGACCTCACTAGATCTGGATGTGAATCCCTTCATGATCAGGTGGGCAATGTAGAAGGTCTTTCTAACCACTTTAGCAATGTGAGTGTCAAAAGAAAGGCCACTGTCAACCTGGGTCCCCAGGTCCCTGATAACCTCTTCTGTGTTTAGTGGATTGCCACCTATATGGTAGCTTAGGGTTACCTTGTTTTTCCCGAAGGGTATGACTATACATTTTTTGGCGTTTAACTTCAGGCCATGGCTCTGGCACCAGCTATCTGTTGCCATGAGTCCCTTCTGAAGGATATCCATGTCCGATGCACTTTCCACTATGGCGCCCAGTTTGCAGTCATCTGCAAACTTTGTCAGCCAAATTCCTCCCATGTTGGCCTGTACTTCTGAGAAGTAGATGCCGAACAATAGGGGGCCAAGGACTGAGCCCTGTGGGACACCACTTGTGACCGGCTTGGAGTCTGACATAGCGCCAGCAACTCTAACCCTGTGGGTTCTGTCCTTAAACACGGAGTCGGGCTCTTCTTCACAAGAGGTAGAATTTAATAGTAAACTTTAAGCGCGTTCAATTACAATACACTTTTCGTCAGTTTGAAATAACCGACTTCATCAGAACTGGAAAAATAAACACAGAACCATAGGTTAATAGGCAGTCCATTTAAAGGTTTCGCTTTAGTCACATGCTTTTTAATTTTATTATAACATTCTGCATTAGTATCACCTTAAGTTAATCCACATGGTGGTTGGTATCATAGTACCGTAAAAATGTAATAAAAAATACTATTAAAACAACGTTTTAAAATACTATAAGCAATTATTAAATCTAAAAATTGTTTTCACAAAAGTAGTCCTTCCCACCCCACACACACATGGAAGTTGTACGGGGGATTGGTGAGCAGCTAGCAAGTAATTTCATTCCTTGTCAAAGTGTATTAACTATTTCAAGTTGTTGTTTATTAGTTGATAGAAGCGCCGGAATAAGCACTCTAACACCTCGAACATTTAGAAAAAAGTAAATTATTACACTAATGCTCTCCAGTGTCCAAAAATTATAGTAAAAGTGCTTAGATGAATTAAAGCATGTTAATGCTTCGGCTCGACCATTTTACTAGTTAAGCATAGCAGTAACAATGCAAAATATGTATTACATTCACGCTTTCACTTTTAATATGTATTTACATTCACACTTTCACTTTTAGAAGTGGTGTGGAAACCTACTTGCCCCTCAAGTATAAAATTTAAGTTGATGAACTGTGTATTTAAATATACTGGGGCCGGCATATTGTGAGCTAATTTAAGTGGATATTCCAGTAAGCACTTGAAATGGCAACATTATAATATACCAAGGATCAGAACTAGAAATCAACAGTTTGATGGCAGTTTTAAACAATTCCACTGAGATTCTCTCCTTTACGTTCAAACACAACAGAAATAGGATAGACTACTTGGACATTGACTTGAGTAAAGACAATGAGAACCATATGTGGGTTTCTAAAATCCACCGTAAAGATACTTATTCCAATTCTATGCTCCACTACTCCAGTTGCCACCCTAGGCACCAGAAGAGATCTGTGGTCAAGGGCCAACTCGTAAGAGCGGCCCGTATGTCCAGTAAAGAAAAGGATTTCATTGAGGAATGCCAGACCTTGACACAATTCTTTCTTAGAAGGGGCTACCCCCCCCAGCCTTCTTAGCGAAATCACAGAAGAAGTTAAGCGTAAAAGAAGCATGAATATATATATTCCGTTATTGAACAATGGAGACAATAGGAGTTCTGGATGTACCTTGGTTGAAACTTCCATCACTGACAATTCAGACTTTTCATGTGGCTTCTGTTGCACATTTAACATCGACTCCCATAGAATTAAAAATATTATATTGAAAAACTGGGAGTTTTTGACTAATGATAACGACTTCAACAAAGTGGTACCTAGCAGGCCCAAAATAATATATAGACGGGGACCGAACCTCAAAGAACTTCTAGAAGGCACTAAACAACCATACTTGACCAAACTTGGTATGTTTAAATGCCAAATGTGCAAATATTGCAAATATATTGAGGAAGGAGCCAACTTTGTAATAGACGATCAAAAATTCAAATCTTATTCTAAGTTCGATTGCAACAGTAGGCTAGTTGTATACCTTGCTAAATGTTCGTGTTGTCCAGCTTTCTATATTGGAAAAACTGACAGAAAGCTAAGGGAGAGGATATACGAACATTTATACAGTATTAAAACTGCAAAAACAACTAATGCTTTAGCAAGACATGCAATCGACAATGTTGGCCACCACTTCAAATTCAGGGTAATCGACCAACAGATTAAAGACATCAGAGGAGGATATGACTCTCTTAAATTAGAGAGAAAAGAGCTCCTCTGGCAATTAAGGACCAACGCCAACCAAAAACCGGGCATTAATGAGATGACCTCTATTGCCTGCATTCTAAAGTTGAAGAACTTGGAAAGGTGATTTGTGCCAATTTGGCCTATTGTGGACAAAACTACTATTAAGATCTATCACCATATATATACACACATTTTTGAAATCTACATTGAAAAATTGACTATCCTAATTTTACATTCAAAAATTCAAAAATAATTTTTGATGGGCTATTCATGGGGGGCACAATACCAACTTGAATAATGGAAAGTTATAGATTTTATGGGTGCCCACGTTACCTATTTAGGAACAAGGATACATTTCAACCGTGGGGTACTAATAATACAATATAAATAAACCAGTAAAACTTACTCCGTTTCCCATAAACTGACCCGCCATTACCATTAATACATACACACTTTTTTCTGTTATTTTGATGTATACATCATCCTGCAACTACCTGCACTTACTGCTATTGGAGCCTAAATGAAGCTGTAAGTACAACTCATGAGGCTTTTTAACCATGACGGATCCATCACAGTAGACGGTTGAACATATTTTCTAAATATGAATCAAGTAAATTTGGAATTATAAGAATATGACGACTTGCATTAACATTCCTAGTATAGGATGATTATCTTAAAGTGTGACAATGTTGCCATTCTAAATGTTTATCGGATTACCCACTCAAATAAATCCACAACATGCTGGCCCCTACATATTTAAATATATAGTACATCAATTTAAACTTTATACTTGAGGGACAAGTGGGTTCCCACACCATGGCGGTTCCATCACAGTGGATTCTTGAACATAATTTTCTAAATATAATTCCCCAAACATGAATTAAGTAAATTTGAAACTATAAGAGCATGATGATTTGTGCTAACATTCCTAATATAGGACGACCACTTTAAAATGGGACAATGTTGCCATTTCAAGTGCTTACTGGAATATCCACTTAAATTAGCTCACAATATGCCGGCCCCAGTATATTTAAATACACAGTTCATCAACTTAAATTTTATACTTGAGGGGCAAGTAGGTTTCCACACCACTTCTAAAAGTGAAAGTGTGAATGTAAATACATATTAAAAGTGAAAGCGTGAATGTAATACATATTTTGCATTGTTACTGCTATGCTTAACTAGTAAAATGGTCGAGCCGAAGCATTAACATGCTTTAATTCATCTAAGCACTTTTACTATAATTTTTGGACACTGGAGAGCATTAGTGTAACAATTTACTTTTTTCTAAATGTTTGAGGTGTTAGAGCGCTTATTCCGGCGCTTCTATCAACTAATAAACAACAACTTGAAATAGTTAATACACTTTGACAAGGAATGAAATTACTTGCTAGCTGCTCACCAATCCCCCGTACAACTTCCATGTGTGTGTGGGGTGGGAAGGACTACTTTTGTGAAAACAATTTTTAGATTTAATAATTGCTTATAGTATTTTAAAATGTTGTTTTAATAGTATTTTTTATTACATTTTTACGGTACTATGATACCAACCACCATGTGGATTAACTTAAGGTGATACTAATGCAGAATGTTATAATAAAATTAAAAAGCATGTGACTAAAGCGAAACCTTTAAATGGACTGCCTATTAACCTATGGTTCTGTGTTTATTTTTCCAGTTCTGATGAAGTCGGTTATTTCAAACTGACGAAAAGTGTATTGTAATTGAATGCGCTTAAAGTTTACTATTAAATTCTACCTCTTGTGAAGAAGAGCCCGACTCCGTGTTTGTGGATTTACTAGTTGGTTGTTTCACGTTATTTCTTGGTTCTGTCCTTAAGCCAGTTTGCAACCCATCTTGTGACATATCGGTTTACATTTAAGCTGGTAAGTTTTTCTACAATACCCGAGTGGGGTATTGTGTCGAAAGCCTTTGCAAGGTCAAGGTAGGCTGTATGGACTGCCTTTCCCTCATCAATGGCCTTGGTGACTGTTTCGAAGAAGTCGACCAAGTTCAAAAGGCATGATCTGCCCTTGACGAAGCCAAACTGGGTCAGGTCCAATGTCTGCAAGTCCCCTATATCTTTGTTTATGAGCTCCATTATGATCCTCTCCATAGCTTTGCAGACTAGACTTGTTAAGCTTATGGGGTGGTAATTACCAGGGTCCGTAGAGGCACCGCCTTTGTGGAGTGGGACCACAGTTGTCGTACGCCACTCCTTGGGCACGTATCCTGTGGTAAGGCTGAGATTAAACAGCTGCCTTATGTACGAGTTTAATTCCTCATTTAGCTCGTGTAGCACACAGCCGGGGACACCATCCGGTCCCATTGATGCTGTGTTTTTAGCTTTAGAGAGAGCAGCTTTCACCTGCGCATTTGAGATGTCTGGGAGGCTACACTCCGCTGGGATAGTTATCTCTCCTTTAGGGGGGGAGAGGGGGGGTGAAGTTTGCACTGAACCTGTCTGCCAGTATGTTGGCAATGTCTGTGGGTTCAGTGATGTTTGTATCATTTTGGACTAATTCTGAGCATATCTGGGAGTTTCCACCCAGGTTCCTAACATAGCTGAAAAAGGCCTTATGATTGTCCTTTGAATCCATGGCAATTTTTCTCTCAAAATTGGCCTTAGTTGATTTTATGAGTGCTCATATTTTTTTACTAATAATGATCAGGGGTGACTTCCCTTTTATGGATTTTGTTCTATCATGTAATAGCTTTCTCCTCTTATTGTAAAGTTTGTTAATGGCTGGGGTCCACCAGACTGGACGTTTGCCCTTTGTAGAAAGAGTCTTGGTTTTAGTTGGGATTGCCTGATCCATGCAGTCCTGAAGGTGTTCATAGAAGGCATTTGTAAGGGCTTCCACAGCTTGGGTTGTGGTTTCCACTGGCTCAGGGGCCTTGAAGGATACCACACCAGTCTTGAGTAGTGTGAAGTTTGCTTTAGAGAAGTTCTTCACTGTGGTCTTTTTTGTTTGGAGTGGGGACGGGATGTGGATTTCCAGTGAGATTAGTTTATGATCAGATCTCACCAATGAGGGATATACTTCCGGTGTGGAGCATTTTGTCCCCATGTTTGTGATAATGAGATCTAGTATATTTTCTCTTCTCGTGGGAACAGTGACTAGCTGTTCCATGACATTTGAATTTATGAACTCCAGGAACCGTTGGGCTAGAAAGTTAGGGCTTGAGTAATGTTCCCAGTCTATATTCAGGTAGTTGAAGTCACCCAATATGATGGTGTTTGGAGATATATTTATACCCTCCACTGTCTTCAGGAAGGCTGTGTGGGGTTCCTGAGTTTGAGAGGGTGGCCTGTAGCATGCTACAATTTGTAGAGCAGTTTTGCCTATGGTTAGTTGCACCTGGATGGTTTCCGAAGCTTCGTGCGTTGCCACCAACCTTGAGGTGTGGGTATCCTTTATGAATATGGATACACCCCCTCCTTTTGTGGTGTGGTCCGGGTTTTGGGGCCAGAACGCATGATATGAGGTAAAACCTAATAGTGCCGGGGTGCTCTCAGGAGCCTTGAACCAGGTTTCAGTTACAGCACAGACATCAGTGTTCTCCATACTGAGAAGGGCCTCGAGTGCGTGCATTTTGAGATTTAGACTTCTGGCATTGAGCAGCATTACCCTCAGTTTTTTCCCATTTTTGTTTTCTAGGGTGGTAGGTTTAGAATTTGAGCCTTGCCTAAAAAAGGCACTATGGGGGTGGTAAGAGCCTTAGCCAATATCCGGAATCCCAGGGGTGACAGGTGCAAGCCATCCCTTGTGAAGCAGCGTGGCTTGTCAAGCATGTCATCCCAGGCAGACAGACACTGGATCCCCTTTGAATGACACCAGACATTAAGCCAATTGTTAAAGCTGATCATTTTGTCTCTATATTGTGGCATCATTCTTGGTGAAGGAAGGATACTGCTTAGGGTCAGGGTCATACCTGCCTGGGCTACATAATCATAGAGCTCCTCTATGTCTCTTTTCATGTAGTCCAGGGAGGTACATCTCAGGTCGTTCACACCAGCATGGACAATGACTGTGTCATATTTGTACTTGCTGTGGAGTGACCCGAGTGCTTGTGTTATGTGGCAGATTCTAGTGCCCTGTAGGCAGCTTACTGTGACCCTCTCCTTGTTCAGCCTGGTGAGTGGGACGTCAGTGTGTCTGACTATGGAGTCATCTATGACAAGTATGTTTGGTGTTGTATTTGGCCTTAAGGGCTGTGACTGCTTTGCACACTGATTTTGTGGTTTATGTGTTGCTTGTGGGGTGTCTTGAGGTAGCAGTTGTTTGGGTGTCTGCTTTGGAGGCCTCTGCTGTTTAGGTAAATTTTTACTCAGAGCCTCCGAGTATGTCTTTGTGTGTTTATGTGTTTGATTCAGTGGTGTGGTAGCATTATGTGAGGCTGGTTTTGTGGTGTGTGTAGTTGCCTTCTCCTCCTGTCTGGTCTTGCCAGGCCTGAGTTGAGAGAGCTCAGCCTCCAGTTTGGCTAAATAGCTGCATCTCTCGCAAGTATTTGTGTTATGTGGGAGGAGGAGAGGGTTGTCTGTGTACATGAGGCAATTGTAACATTGCCTCAATATTCCCAGATTCACCAACTGGGCAGGAGAGGACGCTAGCAACTGACCCCCCGACATGCTAGAAGGGAAAAAAACAAAACTTTGTGTAATTGGATTAGAAAACGACTTTGAGGGGTGTGGGTGATCAAAAAGGGGTTTTAGGCTGGTGGGGTACTATGTATAAAAAAAGTGCTATATCTGAGTAAAAAGTTCTTTAGGAGCAAGTGCTAAGCTTTCCAGATAGAGAAATAGACTACTTGAAATCTAGTAGAGCTAACCTTTTCAGATAGAGAATAGGCTGGTTAGATTACAAGCAGAGTTTAAGAAGAGCTGTTTTAAGGGAAAAAATGAAGAGTGGACTTTAGGTAGCCTGAATAGTTTAACCTTGATTAACCGCTGCTGCTCTTGTGTGCTCCTGTGGCAACTCCGTACTAAATCGTGCTAAAGCTCGCGAAGCGTGCTTTATAGCAGGGGGTTGAAAAAAGTTAGGAATTGACCCAAAATGGCCAATCGACTACTAGTTACTGGCTGAGACCACTCCAAAATGGGCAAATAGGCTTGCTCAGTGCTCCCCACTCCCACTGGTGAACAAAGAAGCTTCCTCTTTCCCAAGTATGGATATGGAACAGTTGCAGGAACCAAGACAAAGCCCAGAGATCAGCAAGCTCTGATACTGGACTATTCTAGCTCAGTAAAAGCGGGAAACAAGAGATTTTTTTTTTTTTTTTACAGACAGTAGAGAAACAGTCAATAAATGCTTATAAATGCTTTAAATCGGCTAGCGCACTTGAGTGTGTAGCCTACAGGTACAATTAGCAACAAATGGAAACTTTAAAGTGCAGATAACAGTTCAGATACAAAAAAGCAGTTTTAAAGGGAGTAAACTAGTAGCAAACAGGCGAAAATGCAGTCGCTAAACAGTAAACACTTGAAAAGCCACAAAAATATACTTATATCAAGAAAAAGTCACTTCTTTCGCTCTCTGCTGCTTGAATCACTCTGCAGGACACCACGAGGAGCTGTGCTGAGTTAATTACAAGCTCTAAAAGCGTGCAAAGCGTGCTTTATAGCAGGGAGTTGAAAAAAGTTAGGAATTGACCCAAAATTGCCAATCGACTACTAGTTACTGGCTGAGACCACTCCAAAATGGGCAAATAGGCTTGCTCAGTGCTCTCCACTCCCACTGGTGAACAAAGAAGCTTCCTCTTTCCCAAGTATGGATATGGAACAGTTGCAGGAACCAAGACAAAGCCCAGAGATCAGCAAGCTCTGATACTGGACTATTCTAGCTCAGTAAAAGCGGGAAACAAGAGATTTTTTTTTTCTTTTTTTACAGACAGTAGAGAAACAGTCAATAAATGCTTATAAATACTTTAAATCGGCTAGCGCACTTGAGTGTGTAGCCTACAGGTACAATTAGCAACAAATGGAAACTTTAAAGTGCAGATAACAGTTCAGATACAAAAAAGCAGTTTTAAAGGCAGTAAACTAGTAGCAAACAGGCGAAAATGCAGTCGCTAAACAGTAAACACTTGAAAAGCCACAAAAATATACTTATATCAAGAAAAAGTCACTTCTTTCACTCTCTGCTGCTTGAATCACTCTGCAGGACACCACGAGGAGCTGTGCTGAGTTAATTACAAGCTCTAAAAGCGCGCAAAGCGTGCTTTATAGCAGGGGGTTGAAAAAAGTTAGGAATTGACCCAAAATGGCCAATCGACTACTAGTTACTGGCTGAGACCACTCCAAAATGGGCAAATAGGCTTGCTCAGTGCTCCCCACTCCCACTGGTGAACAAAGAAGCTTCCTCTTTCCCAAGTATGGATATGGAACAGTTGCAGGAACCAAGACAAAGCCCAGAGATCAGCAAGCTCTGATACTGGACTATTCTAGCTCAGTAAAAGCGGGAAACAAGAGATTTTTTTTGTTTTTTTTTTCTTTTTTTTACAGACAGTAGAGAAACAGTCAATAAATGCTTATAAATGCTTTAACTCGGCTAGCGCACTTGAGTGTGTAGCCTACAGGTACAATTAGCAACAAATGGAAACTTTAAAGTGCAGATAACAGTTCAGATACAAAAAAGCAGTTTTAAAGGCAGTAAACTAGTAGCAAACAGGCGAAAATGCAGTCGCTAAACTGTAAACACTTGAAAAGCCACAAAAATATACTTATATCAAGAAAAAGTCACTTCTTTCGCTCTCTGCTGCTTGAATCACTCTGCAGGACACCATGAGGAGCTATGCTGAGTTAATTACAAGCTCTAAAAGCGTGCTTTATAGCAGGGGGTTGAAAAAAGTTAGGAATTGACCCAAAATGGCCAATCGACTACTAGTTACTGGCTGAGACCACTCCAAAATGGGCAAATAGGCTTGCTCAGTGCTCCCCACTCCCACTGGTGAACAAAGAAGCTTCCTCTTTCCCAAGTATGGATATGGAACAGTTGCAGGAACCAAGACAAAGCCCAGAGATCAGCAAGCTCTGATACTGGACTATTCTAGCTCAGTAAAAGCGGGAAACAAGAGATTTTTTTTTTTTTGTTTTTTTTTACAGACAGTAGAGAAACAGTCAATAAATGCTTATAAATGCTTTAAATCGGCTAGCGCACTTGAGTGTGTAGCCTACAGGTACAATTAGCAACAAATGGAAACTTTAAAGTGCAGATAACAGTTCAGATACAAAAAAGCAGTTTTAAAGGCAGTAAACTAGTAGCAAACAGGCGAAAATACAGTCGCTAAACAGTAAACACTTGAAAAGCCACAAAAATATACTTATATCAAGAAAAAGTCACTTCTTTCGCTCTCTGCTGCTTGAATCACTCTGCAGGACACCACGAGGAGCTGTGCTGAGTTAATTACCTTCAAAAAGTTGAGATCCTTCATCAAATCCTCTAAAGCTAGCTATGAAAACAGAATTGCAGCAGACAGTAAAGACAACCACAATGTCTTCTATAATTATATAAAGAATCTCCATGGCAATACACAGATTTGCTCTGAGCTACTTCACAATGGTACCTCCTGTACTGAGCCAACAGATACTGCCAATATACTGACCGACAGATTCAGTGCCAACTTTACCCCCCCCAAAGGACGAATCACAATACCAGTAGATTGCCAGGCACTCAGTATTAATGCTGCACAGGTTAAAACAGCACTGTCCAAGGCCAAGAATACAGCTTCTATGGGAACTGACAATATCCCTGGCTGTGTTCTTCATTCACTACAGAGTGAAATGGCACCTTACTTGTGTGCTCTGTTCAATCACCGGCTAACCACAGGCTTTGTCCTTACCGAATGGCGCACTACTACAGTCATCCCTCCCCACAAAGGAGGAGTGACTACCAACTCTAGGAATTATCGCCCCATTAGCCTGATAAGTCTGATATGCAAAGCTATGGAACGCATCATCATGGACCTAATAAACAAGGATATAGGGAATCTGCAAACTCTGGATCCCACACAGTTTGGTTTTGTGAAGGGTTGATCATGCCTGCTCAACTTGGTCGACTTCGTTAAGTCAGTCACCAGAGCTGTGGATGAAGGCAAGCTGGTTCATACAGCCTACCTTGATCTGGCCAAGGCCTTTGATACCATTCCCCCCTCAGGAATCATAGAAAAACTCACTAAACTAGGCATCAGCCCCTATATCACGAGGTAGGTTGCAAACTGGCTCTCAGATAGGACCCACACTGTGAAAGTAGCTGACTCCAAGTCAGACTGCCGACCAGTCACGAGTGGAGTCTCACAAGGATTGGTCCTGGGTCCTCTTCTGTTTTGTATCTACTTCTCAGAAGTCCAGGTCAACATGAAGGGACTCTGGCTGACAAAGTTCACATATTATTGCAAGCTGGGAGCCATTATTAACTCCCCAAATGATGTTGACATCCTACAGAAAGGCCTCACTGAGACCAACAACTGGTGTCAGAACCATGATCTTAAGCTCAATGCCAAAGAAAGTGTCGTTATCCCCTTTGGGAAAACCCCAGTTCCCATGAATTACCATATCAATGGTAGTCCACTGAACACAGAAGGCGTTATAAGAGATCTGGGAAAACAGGTTGACAGCAACCTCTCTTTTGACTACCACATTGCCACTGTGGTCAGAAATTCCTTCTATGTGGCACATCTATTACTAAGGGCTTTGCATCCAGGAAGAAAGAGGTCATTGTCCCCCTCTAATCTTCCCTCATTAGGCCAATCCTCGAGTACAATGCCCTATTTGGCATGTACCTCACTAGATACCAGCAACAACTGGAGAGGCTGCAAAAGTACCTCACAAAGAGGATCCTAGGCCTTAAACACTTATCCTATATGGACAGAATAAAAAAACTCCAACTATTCTCTTTCTCATATTGTCTACTAAGAGGTGATCTCAGCTTGACTTACAAAGTCATGTCTGACCCAGCTCTGTTAGAAATGCTACATCAAAAGAAATCCTAATCCCTCCGCACCACACACTCCAGAGACCTCAACCTCATTATCACAATCAACAGAATGTGCTGGAGGGACAGGTTCATAAGCTAGAGACTGCCCATGCTATGGAATAGGCTTCCCATACATGTCAAACAGGCCCTCTTCAAGATAAATCTTGATGAGTGGATGGGAAATAGAAAATTCACTCCGGGAATCACTCCAGTGGCTCTACTCAACAGAGGCACTGGGAACTAAGGTTGGGTGGCACAATGCCAGGGTAATCCTATGGGCTAGGCTTGTAAAGGCTCCAGGGCCACTAGCCTAGTACACACCTATGAAAAGGTATAAAAGAAATGGTCAAGGGAGGAGAAGGTCCTCCTTCAATAAGACTGCTGCATATAATATAAAACCTACTGTCTAATTATTCCAGATCTTGGGTGTAGTTTATGATTATTTGCTTTTCCTAAAGCTGCAAGAGCTGCTGTTAAATTCTTGGACCCTGATGTTTCAGCATCTACAATTTACTATATGCCATCTGTATCATTTAGTTTGAAAACATCTATGTATTCTCCTTTTAAAATACTGTTTTTGACCACTTTAGAGATGAGAGTTATCAAGTGACAGCTACCCAAATTATTGCCTGCTGCGTGTAAATATAATTGATTACCTGTTACATACAGAAGAAATAACAAGGATGGAAGTTTTCTTTTAGTTGAACTTATCTCAGTTTGTTGCCCTGGTGTTTGAACTGTGTTTTCTTGCCCAGCTGACTTATGACTACACCGATCATTGGTTTGCTTCTCTGTGATCTCATCACGTCTAAGAATAGAGGAAGGACCAACATCTTTTTCTAAAACTAAGTCAAATATCTCCCCCTGCTGACATCTAATAAATTTACTTATTTTATTTCTTTCCATTTTGGGCCCAGTGGACATCCTCGGTAATCAGAGAGCCTGTTTTCAGTGGAGGCCCAGGGAGAAAAGCTCCATAATACAGATTACAGTAAAGATAACATTCACATAAAATAAAAGTTAAAAGTACAACTACAAATACATATTAAATTCAATACAAAGCATGAGCAGATTTGCCCATAGCGAAAAAATATCATATGGATTATAATGTGCAGATTCATTTTAACAAAAATTCACACAGTTAAAGTCAAAGGCTATTTACAATATTCACATACTGCAAAAGATTGTATGGAAATTAGCTATATAAGAATATATCCAGCTATAAAGAGCTTAGGAACACAGGAGGATACCCTCCCAGGGGCTTTTGCTTAAAGAGACCTTGGTAGGGAGAATGCAGTTACATTTCCATTTGGAGGACAGGTAGGTGTAAAGCTGAGTTTTGAAGTTGTCTGTGTTTGACATTGTCCTTAGTGCGGAAGGGAGAGAATTCCATTTCTTGCCTAAGGAGAAAGACAGGAGAAGTTGTCCAGCAGGATGTTTAGGTTTGTGGACAGTAATTAAGTTTTGGTGTTCAGATCTGAGAGTTCTATTTGGGGTATAAGGGGGAAGGATGTTTGTTAGAGCGGGGCCTTTGGTTGGATTAAATACTAGTCTATGTGTTGCGGTAAACTGGAGGTAATTTGTGAATTTTAACCAATTTAGAGATTGGAAGTTAACACTGTGATGAGTGGAATGTTTGGCTTTGGTGGCAAATTTGGAAATTTTGAAAACTTCCAATTTTAAAAAATTAGAAGATTTTAAATATTCAATATTCATCTTGAGTCTGTCATTACTATTTCAGTGTTCATGTTTTTTGTTTCTTTTATTACTCCATTATCTGTCACCTCTACTTTCAGAACTGGACTGCTTCCCTCATTATCATAATCTTTATTGGATAAATTTGTGCTTCCTTTCTATGCTGTTTTCCTGCCTTTTTAGTTGGTATTTTTGAAGTTTGTGAAATGTCTAACTTGGTTGTTGTATGATTTCTTTTGGCACCTAGGAGAGGGTCAGATTCATCAGTATTACAGTTATGGAAAAACCCTTCTGCCTCAGCCAGTGAGAAGCGCTGCTTTACGTGAATATGAAGCCTATTCTAGAGAAGCGGCAGTCTCTGGGAGACATATCTGTCTCTCCAGCATGTTCTGTCAATGTCGCATGCTAGGTTGAGATCCCTAAAGTGAGTAACTCTTGTGCAATTTGACATGAGGATGTGCAACATTTCCATTAGGGCAGGGTCAGAGATTGTCCTATAGGCCAGGCAAAAGTCACCTCTCAGCAGCCTATAAGATACAGACTAAAGTTACAGGGCTTTCAGCCTGTCCATGTGGATCTTGTATTTTCTTAGAGAGAAACCTCCAATTTCTCTCTAGCTGCTGCAGGTGTCTGGTGAGGTACATAAAAAAGGGTGCATTATACTCTATTTGTGGTCAGATGAGGGTCGAGTACAATGGAGTTATAACATCCATTAACCTGGGCACTATGCCTTTGCTTATGAGGTGCTCTATGTCGAAGGCTTTCCTTGCCACTGTGGAAACGTGGGGGTCAAAGTTCAGATTGCAATCAACCTGTGTTCCCAAGTCTTGCACCACTGGGTTAGAACTCAGGGGGGGGGGCACTGTCAATATTGTAATTTGTAGGGAATTTCATTTTGCCAAAGAGAATAATAATGCATTATTTAACATTTAGTCTTAGACTATGGCTTTGGCACTAATCATTCATTTGTGTTAGCCCTTCTTGTAATATGTTGACATCATTGGGGGACTCAGTGACTGCTTCCAGTTTGCATTCATCAGCGAATGTGGTGAGCCAGAGGACATCCACTTTGGCCTGGACTTCTGAAAAATTGATGCCAAACAGTAAGACTTCTGAAAAATTGATGTCAAACAGTAAGAGACCCAGCAGAGACCTTGTGGTACTCCACTGGTGATGAGTCTACTGGTGGAGGTGGAGTCACCAATTTTGACAAAGAGTGTTCTGTCACTAAGCCAATTGGCTACCCATCTAGTAACATAAGGGTAATCCCCAACTGGGAGAGTTTCTCAATGATGCCAGAGTGGGGGATTGTGTCGAAAGCCTTGGCAAGGTTGAGATACCCTGTGTGCACTGTCTTACCTTTGTCCATGGCTTTGGGGACATTTTCAAATAAGTCTACCAGGTTTAACAAGCATGATCAACCCTTAACAAAGCTAAACAGGTTTGGATACAGCAATTGGAGGTTGCCTATGCCCTTGCTGGTAAGGTCCATGATAATTCTTTCCATGGCCTTGCAGATGAGACTGGTTATACTTATGGGTCTGTAGTTACCAGGGTGAGTTGATGACCCCCCCCCCTTTGTGCAGGGTAATTACTGCTGTTGCTCTTCATTCTGCAGGGAAATAGCCAGTTCTCAAGCTATGATTAAAGAAAACGCCAAGTGGATCCACTAGGTCTTCTTTTAGATTGTTTGTTTAGTAAACAATCTGGGATATTATCTGCTCCCATTGAGACCATGTTTTTGGCCCTGGTGAGCACAGAGATGACCTATCAGGTATGCTTTGGTATATGGTAAGTGGGGATAGGGGGTGATGTTTGCTCTAAATCTGCCAGATAGGAGGCTGATGATATCTTCCAATGTATTATGAGAAATCCTACCTACATCTAGTTCAGCACATAGCTTGGGATTCTCTTTTAGACCTTGGACATAGTCACAGAATGCCTTATGATTATCCTTGGCTAGGGTTGCAATTTTACTATCATAATTTTCTTCAGAAGAATTTACAAGATTTCTGATTTCCTTGTTTAGGCTTAGGAAAGAACTGTTCCTCTGCTGAGTGATATCCCTCTTGCTTTTGGACAACAGTTTCTTCCTCTTGTATTATAATCTGTTTATACTTGAAGTCCACCATAGTGACTTATTTTCACGGGAAGATCTGGTTTTGATCTGGTCAGGTACAGCAGAGTTTATGCAGTCACTTAAGTGTTTGTAGAGGGCATTTACGTACACGTCTGCATAATCATCATTGATGTTTGTGATTACAGGTGGTAAGAAGCTTTTTCTACCCTCGCGTAGTAAGCTGCAGTTTGCTTTTGTAAAGTTTTTTATAATTTTTGTTCTTGTGAGGGTGTCAGTTCCAGTTGTTACTTCACATGAGAGTGATCTGTGGTCTTACCTAACCAGGAGGGCATCACATATGGGGAAGTACAGTTATCCCCCCCATGTTGGTGAGTACTATGTCCAGAACATTAGAATGCCTATTGTGGGTGCAGACTGTCTGTTTCAGAGTATTTTTGTTAACAAAGTCCAGGAACATCTAGGCAAGCATATTTTTTTCTCATGTATGTCCCCCAGGCTATGAAAGGATTGTTGAAATCTCCCATGGCTAAGGTGTTGGGCTATATAGTGAGGGAATCCAGGAAATTGAGGTAGGTGATCTGCTTATCCTGGCTCATAGTGGGGGATCTATAAATAGCAATAATGAGGTATGGTACTTTCACAATAGTTACTTGGACATAAAATAGTTCAAGAGAGTCATGGTGTTTGACCTGTCTCAAAGTGTGTTTGGTTTTAATGAACATGGATACAGTTCCACCTTTGGTTCCTGTGCAATGAAGTACACATCTACTATCTGAAGACATGTACCTGTCACATAGGTTCATAGGTATGTAGTAGACTATCTTTACAAAGGCATATATTAACCAAGCAAGTTGTGCAGCTTTCACCACCCCATTGGGTAGTCTCCTAAGCCCTAGTTCTAATAGTTAGTACCCTAAGCCCCTTTCTAGTGGGGCTGCTGATGTGATGCCTGGCGTGAATTGTCTGCTTCCCATCCACTCATCAAGGTTCCTATTGAAGAGTGTCAGCGAGGGACTCTGTCTGATGTACATTGGGACTCTGTTCCACAGTAAGGCAAGTGTCTGGGATGGTACTCTATCCCACCAGCATGTTGTATTCATTGTTGTGATAAGGTTCATATCCCTGAAGTGTGTAGAGTGACTCAATTTTGTTATCCGTAGATGGAGCATATTCAACAGTTATGTGTTGGACATGGCACTGTATGTTAGGCAGAGTGTGCCTCTGAGTAGGCAGTATGCAACGGAGAACAGATTTAGTTTTGCCAGTTGTGTTGCATAATACAGCTGTTTGAGGCCAGTAATCCTCTTGGTGAGGTACCTCTGTGGTCTCCCCAGCTGCTGGATATGCTTAGTCCAGTACATCCAAAATGGTGCATTGTACTCAATGATGGGTCTGATGACTTAAGAGTAGAGGGCCACCACTACCTCTTTTGATCCTGATGCAAACCCTTTGTTGATTAGGTGGGCCACATAGGATTTCCTAATCACTTTGGCAACATGGTTGTCAAAGGAAAGATGACTATCTACTTGTGTCCCCAGATCCCTTATTACCTTGTCAGTTTTTAGGGGGTAACACCTATGTGGTAGTTTGTGGGTACTTTGTTTTCCCCAAAGGGGATTACTATGCATTCTTTCTCATTGAGCTTGAGACCATGATTCTGACACCACACATCTGTCTCATAGAGTCCCTTCTGTAGAATATTTGTGTCATCCGGGGAATCTATTATGGCAAACACTTTACAGTTCCCAGCAAAATTAGTCAACCACAACCCTCCTGTGTTGGCATGTACTTTTGAGAAGTCTATACCAAACAGGAGGGACCCCAGGACTGAACCCTGTGGGACACCAGTCTGACATGTAGCCAGCAACTCTTAATTTGTGGGATCTATCTGTGAGCCAGTTTGCAATCCATCTTGTGATGCATGGATTCATGCCCAGGTTGGTGAGTTTATCTATGATACCTGACTGGGAAATGGTGTCAAAGGCCATAGCAAGGTATAGGTAGGCTGTGTGGAGCTCCTTTCACTCATCTGTAGGCTGGGTAACTGTCTCAAAGAAATCCACCCAGTTCAGGAGGCTTGATCTGCATTTGACGAAGCCAAACTGGGTGTGCTCAACTGTGTGAAGGTTCCCAATGTCTTTATTGATGACTTCCATTATGATTGGCTTCATTGCCTTGCAGATCAGACTCGTCAGGCTCATGGAGTGTGAATGCCAAGGGTCTTTTGTGGCCCCACCCCTGTGGATTGGGAAGAACGTTGCTGTGCAACATTCTATGGGTACATATCCTGTAGAGAGGATGTAGAGAGAGGTGTAGGTATCCTTGATGAATATGGATACATCCACACCCTATGTGCTATGATCCAGGTTCTGATGCTGGAAGGTATGGAATGAGTAGTATCCTGGTAGTGCTGGTGTGCTCTCTGGAGCCTTGAACTAGGTTTCTGTTACTGCACAGATATCAATATTCTCCATACTGAGAAGTGCCTCGAGTGTGTGCATTTGGAGGCTGGGACTTCTGGCAATGAGTAGCATTTAGCTCACTTTGTGTTTGTGTTGGTTACGGGGTTTGGTTTGTCCTGAGTGACCGGTGTTCCACACCTGAAGTCAATGCCTCATTGGTCTGATCTGACCATAAGCTAATTACCATACATATTCACATTCTGCCCCCAAACCCCCATTAAGGAAACCATGTTAAAAAATTTCTCCAAAGCCAACTTCATGCTTTTTAAGACAGAAGTGGTGAACTTCATGACACCCATGCAGATGGACATTACAGTTACGACTACTGAATCTTACACAATTGCACATTATAAGCACTTACATGAGTGCATGGATCATGATATCCCAAACAGAACCAAGATGCTATCCTCCAAGAAAAGGAAGCCAATCTGGTGGTCCCCTGCCATAAACAAACTGTACAGCATAAGGAAAAAACTGTTGCAAAAGAGGGTAAAATCCCATGAGTGGAGGAGCTCCCTGGTCAGCCTCAGTAAGAAGCTGTGATCCCTGATAAAATGCTCCAAAGCTGCTTATGAAAACAAAATCGCCACTGATTCTAAAGACAACCACAAAGCATTCTATAGCTATGTCAAGAATCTCAATGGCAACACTCAGATCTGCTCTGAGTTACAGCACAATGGCACTAAATATACAGACGCAACTGATATTGCCAACATCATGGCAGATAGGTTCAGTGCTAACTTTATCCCCCTCTCACCCATGAAAGAGCCCATCTGTATACCAGAAGAATGCAAAGTTCCTGTCATCACAGCTGCACAGGTAAAAACCACACTCTCCAAAGCCAGGAACACAGCATCCATGGGAACAGACAACATCCCAGGCTGCGTTCTACAAAAACTACAGAACGAACTGGCACCACACCTAAGTACCATGTTCAATCATAGCCTCACCTCAGGCTTTGTGCCTGCTGAATGGTGCACAGTGACGGTTATCCCACTACACAAGGGGGGAGCCACCACGGACCCTGGGAACTAGTGTCCCATTAGCCTGATGAGCCTGGTCTGCAAGGCCATGGAACATATCATCATGGAACTTATAAACAAAGACATTGGTAATCTCCAAACTCTGGACCCCAACCAGTTTGGGTTTATAAAAGGCAGATCATGTCTCCTAAACTTGATAGACTTCTTTAAAGCAGTCACCAAAGCCATAGACAAGGGTAAGGTGGTTCACACAGCCTATCTAGTTCTTGTCAAGGCTTTCAACACCATCCCCCACTCTGGAATTATAGATAAACTCAGTAAACTAGGTATAAATCCCTATGTCACATGATGGGTTGCCAACTGGCTCACTGACAGAACCCACACTGTGAAAGTAGCAGACTCCAAATCCGACTTCAGTCCAGTGACAAGTGGAGTGCCACAGGGTTCAGTCCTGTGTCCTGTCCTGTTTGGTATCTACTTCCCTGAAGTACAGGCTAACACAGAAGGTCTTTGGCTAATGAAGTTCGCAGATGACTGCAAACTAGGAGCCATAATCAAATCTACTAATGATGTGGACATCTTACAAAAGGGCCTCACTGAGACAGATGCCTGGTGTCAAAGTCATGGCCTCAAGCTCAATGCCAAAAAAGTGCATTGTCATCCCCTTTGGTAAAAACTCTGTACCCATGAACTACAACATAGGCGGTAGTATACTTAACACCGAAAGTGTGATAAGAGACCTTGGGACACAGGTGGACAGTAGTCTCTCCTTTCATAATCACATCACCACAGTAGTCAGGAAATCCTTCTACGTGGCACATCTCATCACAAAAGGTTTCTCATGCAGAAAAAAAGAGGTCATTGTTCCCCTCTACTCATCACTCGTTAGCTCCATTATAGAGTACAATGCCCCTTTTGGTATGTACCTCACAAGACATCTACAACAACTGGAAAGGCCACAGAAATACCTCACAAAGAGGATTACCAGCCTCAAACACATGCCCTACACAGACCTTCTCAAAAAACTCCAGCTTTACTCTGTCGCATATCGCCTACTCAGAGGTGATCTCTGCCTAACATACAAAGCTATGTCAAACCCAGAGCTGTTGGACATGCTCTTCTTAAAGAAATCCCAATCCCTCCGAGCTACATGCTCTAGGGACCTAAACCTTGTCACCAAAATAAACAAAACATGCCGGAGGGATAGATTCCTGTCCCAGAGACTTCCCATACTCCAGAATAAACTACATATCTATATCAAACAAAGCTCCTCATTAGCACTTTTCAAGAAAAATCTTGATGATTGGATGGGAAATAGGAAATTCACCCCAGGATCACTTCTGTGTCTCTGCTCGACAGTGGGACAGGAAAATACATTTTTTGGGTGGCAAAAGCCAGGGTACCCTTTTGGCTGAGCTTGTATAGGCCCCAGGACTGATAGCCTAGTACCTACCTATGAACCTATGAACCTATGAACCTTTGAGCCTTGCCTAAAAAAAGGTAATATGGGAACAGCAAGAGCCTTGGCCAGTATTCAGAAGCATAGGGGTGACAGGTGCAAACCATCTGTAGCGAAGCAATGAGGCTTGTCTATCATGTCATCACAGGCAGACAGAGACTGGATCCCCTTTGAAAGACACCAGAAGCTCAGCCAATTGTTGAAGTTTATCATCTTTCTGTTATATGTTATATAAAAAGGGTCTCAGTCAGACAGATATAGTGTCAAAATTAGGGCGAGCTACAGTCATACAAATACCACATAGGTGCCAACACCCTAAATATGGAGGTAATAATAAGGGATCTATGGACACGTGGATAGTCATCTCTACTTCCAGAAACACATTCACAAAGTGGTTAGAAAATCATGCTATGTGTTCCCACAAATTGCCAAGGTCTTTGCATGTAGATCAGTCATCAGACCCATCAGAGTGTATCACAGCACACTTGCGATGAATCTGACTAGGCACCTTCAGCAGCTGGAAAGACCACTGAAGTACCTCAAGAAGAGGATTACTGGCCTCAAACTGTTGCCTCATGCAACAAGATTGAAGTTAACTCAATCTGTATTCTGTTGCATACTGTCTACTCAGGTGATCTCTGCCCAACAGACAGGTCCATGTCCAATGCAGAACTGATGTACATGCTCTATCTGAAGTAAACCCAAGCTCACTGTGCCACATGCTCTAGGGATATCATCATCACAACAATAAATGGAACATGTTGGAGGGATACATTACTAACTTACAGACTTCCCTTGATTTGGAACAGGCTCCCAACCTACATTAAGCTGAGTCCCTCACTGACACTCTTCCAGAGGAGCCTTGATGAGTGTATATGAAACTGAACTGTCACACCATGGATCATTTCATCAGCTCTACTTCACAGAGGCCTAGGGGACTAACCCCATGTGTGGTGATAGCTGCACACTCCGGCCATACTAATATATGCCTTCAGGCAGATAGCCTATTACCTACCTATGTACCTATATATATGTAGGGGGAACATAGTATAATAAGCCAAAGATGGATGGGCAGAGATGTGTGTAAGAGGGTGACCATGACAGGGAGCCATCCAGGACTGTCCCACCCAGCACACATCCCAATGGCACAAAAGACATGGGGTGCACATCTCACCCACTGTACATAATAGCCACCAGTATCTGTAAGCATTACAGTGTATGTGGTGCATGTGTATGAACATGTGGAAAGCATTGTAACCTTGCACAGCTGGGGTGCTGTCAGTTGCCTTGAACCATGTCTCAGTAATTGCACAGATGTCAGCATCCTCCAAGGTGAGGAGTGCTTCCAGAGAGTGCAGTTTCATGTTTAAACTCTGAGCATTAACCAGAATGATACTGAGTTTGTTTCAATTAGATTTTATTATGCTGGAAAAGTTGTTGTTTTGACGTCACCTAAAAAAGGTAGTATGGGGAGGCAATGGCCTTTGCGAGTATCCAAATCCTAGGAGGGACAAGTGCAGACCACCTCTAGAAAAGCAGAAAGGTCTGTCTACCATATTCTTCTAGGCTGACAGATACTGGATCCCCCTGTACTGACACTAGAAGCTAAGCCAATTGTTGAAGTCAATCATTTTTATTTATATTGTGGCAACATCCTGGCTGAGGGAAGGATACTGCTTAGGGCTAGGGTCATACCTGTCTAGGACACATAATCAGAGAGTTCCATCATGTATCTCTTCATATACTTCAGAGAGGTATGTCTGGGGTCATGTTCACTCCAACATGGACTATGACAGAGTCATAATAGGACTTGTTGAATGACTTGAGTGCATGCTTGATTTTTGGATCCTGGCACCTGATAGGCACTTGACTGTGACCTTCTCCTTGTCCAGTCTGGTGAGGGGGACATCTATGTGTCTCACTATGGAGTTACCTATAACCAAGACATTTGATGTGTTTTGCCTTAGGGGATTATTTGTTGAGACAAGGGCATGTGTGTGTTGATATGTGTGGTGGTTTCTTTTGTTTAGGTAGTGAGTGTGGGTGGTGTGCGTTTGGAAGGTCTCTGTTTTTTATGGTAGATTTTTAGTGAGTACCTCCACATATGTGGGTTTATGTGTCATGACATTATTTTGTGTGAGAGGTGAGGTTTGTGTGAGAGGTGAAATATATGTGCTGACAACCAGTTTGATGTCTAGTTTGTTTTTCCTTGAGAATTGATTCCAATTCCACAGTGTATTTGCATCTCTCACAATTTGCTTTAATCCTTCCTCTCCACCCTGGACCAGTTCATTACTTCCTGTACTCTGCTTTGATCAATAACTTCATGCTCTTCCACCTTTATTTCTCTCAGTTACAGTCCTAACTCTCTCAAAGTCACTTGGACGAATAAATCTGTGACCAAACTTAATTTGTCTAAGTACTTTGAGCCAAAAAAAATAGCACACCACATATGCCATCGCTACCAGTTTATTAACACAACACATGAATATTACATCACAGATATCTGAACTTCTGATGCACTTCATAAAACACATGAAGTATTAAACATTTTATTGCATATGTTAAAACACTTGTATAACATTACAACAACACTGGCAGCACTGACCGCTCACCCTACAAGATAAACAATCAGTATTACACTGTCTGCTTGTTTCAGCTCCAGAATTGTGAGACAGTGTACCTTGGCTCACCTCACACCAAAAAGGAGAAGAAGGAACAGACGAGAGCTTCACTCTGAACCTCTCTTCTTTGCCCACCAGCCTGAGCATAGGGTATTCCCTCTTTCCTCTTAGCTGTCTGACAATGCCCCGTACAGTCAATGCCAGGTGTAAATTAAACAAATCAAGCCCTATATAGCGTAAGTGTATTTCATCATCTCTGTACCAAACGGGATCCCTATCATAAAAATCGTGATGGTCAACTACTGATATACCTAAATCTGTCAATGCCCTTGACACCCTATGATTGAAAAATGTCTATCACTCTATAATGCTACAAAACTAGCAGCCTGCTTCCACATTAGCCTGAGTATGATCTCCAACCACACTAGGATCATACCTGGATGCTGTTGTCTTAATGTAACTAGAACATTAACTATCCAGGCCAACAACTGCCTTTTAGACTCCAAAACTAAGTCGTTCTTCCCTAAATGCACAATCAAAATTTTTGGAACCCCCAACACTGTTTTTATCATATCAAACTTAACCAACAATCAAACCCACAGCAAACCATTGACTACACACCACACAAACTTTGACTTTGATTCCGCAAGCCCCAACATACTTCCTCCAAACCTGAAGACTGATTTCTCCTCCACCTAAAATTCATAACAGTGTACCACGATAAATACAGAGCCATCTGAAAAAACAGCAAATTACAATACTACCTAAAACACAAGCTGACATGGAAAATTGTTTCATTTATATAGTCTAAATAAGCTTTGGATGCCCAATGCCATGCTCTCACAATGATTTCAGTCAACTTACCCTCCCGTGACAGATCAGACTCTCTTCCATTTCTAAAAGAATGCATGGAAAATCTGTTGCTTCTTACTCCTTAAGAGTTTAGTGTTTAATGCACTATATTGATAAAAAGTGGTGCTGACAAAACTGTAACCTGCCCCATTCTAAAAAACAGTGACTCTCATCCTGATCACAATAAATATTCCTTAGCCTTTTAATCCAATTTACTGGGCATAATGACCTATCATAGGTTCATAGGTTCATAGGTTCATACTAGGCTATCTGCCTAGGGCATTTATAAGCCTAGCCAGAATGTGTTTGGCTTTCACCATCCATTTTAAATTTATTTTGCTATGCCCTTTTTCGAGGCTAGTATACTGTGCCTCTGTCTAACAGTGACACAGAAGTGATACCTGGGGTAAACCTACGATCTTCCATCCACTCATCAAGATTCCTCTTGAAGAGAGTCAATGAGGGACTCTGCCTAACCTGGACTGGGATTTTATTCCAGAGTGAAGGGAGCCTCTGGGTTATGAATCTGTCCCACCAGCATGTCCAATTTATTTCAGTGCTGAGGTTCAAGTCTCTCGAGCGCGTAGCTCGATGGGATTTGGATTTTCTGAGGTGCAGCATGTCCATTAATTCCGGGTTGGACATTGCTTTATACGTCAGGCACAGATCGCCTCTGAACAGGCGGTATACCACTGAGTAGAGCTGGAGTTTCTTTAACCGGGCAGCATATGGCATCTGTTTGAGCCCTTTGATCCTCTTGGTGAGGTACTTTTGGGGTCTTTCCAGTTGCTGCAGGTGTCTGGTAAGGTACATCCCAAAAGGCCATTGTAATCAATTATGGTCCTGATGAGGGATGAGTAAATAGGCATGATGACCTCCCCTGATCTAGATGTTGATGCCACTGGCCTGCCATGTCCCACCTGATCCTTCTTTGATCTTCCAAGCCAAATTAATACCACTGAATCCAACACAGACACACATCCTTCCATTTCACCAAACCTAATGCCTTACTTAACTGGTAAATTCAGACAAATCAAAAATAAAAAGTGCCTGTTTTATACTGTCCTATGATGTATTTTGCAATTTCCTGAATGTATGAATCTCACTCTTGTATTTTACCTCTACATTATGTAACCTTTATTGTATTTTGTAACCTTCATAGTATTGTATTGCTATTGGAGCTTTTCTCCCCAGGCCACCACTGAAAATGGGCACTTCTCAGCCCAGTGGACTTCCCCGAAAGTCAAACTGAAAATAAATAAATAAAATCTAACACCACCAACAAGCCCTTTAACAAAACCCTAAGACCCATTTCATTCTTTTCTCTCAGCCTATTCCAAACTTTCAATATTATCGCTACCACCAATCTTTCAAGATATCATCCATACTGCACAACCTTTCTGTCACACTCAGAGTTGCCAAATGCACTTTGATTGTTTGCACTGCATCCCCCAAAGGCCAGCTAAATACTATGTAATACATGACTATCTCCACTGATCATCTCCTTTGCTGCACCAGCAGTTGACTGACAAACTTAGAAAAAGCAGATAAGACAAAATTGTATGCCTTCCAGGTAGATTTGGCCCAAGATTTCTGTATTAGCCATCCTTTGTTGGATCTCCAGTGTGCCACACTTCATTTGGAATGGCTACAGGCCTCTTTCTTGCTGTTGGCACCATTGCCTGAAACCTGGAAAACTGAACCAAAAAAAGCTGTCAGCTATCTGGTTAACCCTACTTAGTGCATGCCTAGCTGAAAACATGAAATTGATTAGTAAGCTCTGTAAAACCAACTTCCATAAAACCAGTAACACTAGTGGAGATTTGGTGATCCTCTTAGCCAATACCTGCACCACATATTGTTGTCTGAATAAAACATCGCCCTTCAATGTATCAATTTACGCTTCCACATGACAACAGCTTTTCAAATTAGCATCATCTGTAAAAATGCCACATCCTTCCTCCACTCATATGCCCATACTTCTGGCCACTGAGCTGCAAACAATTCTACATCAAAGAAGGTTCCCATGCCATGTATCCCAGCCACATCAGTAAATAACCTCAGTTACTCTTGCTAGATCCAATTACTTTGTCAAAAAGACACGCCATTAAAGCAATAAGGATACTCTTCCCACAATCCCAAATCTTACTTGACCAACTTCATGACATGCACCCAATGATCCCTGCTCTTGATGCTATTTTGCAAATAGACAATTGGCCTACAAAACATCCTACCTGGACTGATGGCCAGACGAGAAAAAATTAGAAAACCTAGTAATTCCATCACATCTCTAGCCCTTACCTAATCCCTCAACTGAAATCAACCAATCTTTTGCTGCAATTCTATCAGCATATCCTGCAGTAAGCAAAATGCACCCCTTCCTGCATCTAATGTCAAGTCCAGAAATTTCAAAGCTTTATTAAGACCTAATTGTTTATCTGGTGCTAACAGGACCCCTAGCTCATCTTACATGGAAATGAAGGCTCCCAATGCTTCCTGAGATCTTTTCTTGCCCTCCATAATTAGGAGAAAATCATCCAGATAATGAACTGCCTTCTGGTCTCCCACAGACTGTTGCCATATCCATTGCATCATGTAAATAAACTTCTCAAACATAGCACATGCAACAGCACAACATGTACTCATAGCCTTATCAAAATAAAATGTTCAATTCACAAACATGCCTAACATCAGTCAATCATCTGCCTTCGTCAGCAATAATCAAAAAGCAGCTTCAGTGTCCAGCTTTACCAACCATGCATCTTCACACTCTCTAATAATACCAGCAGCATCATCAGCCAATGCATGTTGTACCTGTGTGTCTATTTTTATAATGTAATCATTGAGAGAATTCCCCTCAGTAAAGCTAAATGGAGGATCATCTAAAATTCCCCCTGTCTCTTCTTGGGTACAAAAGCAAAGGGAGACACTCTGAACAACTTGAATAGGGTTTTCTCAAACTGACCTAAGATCCTACACCCTGTGACTTCTTTATCAGTTAAAGCTGCAATATGTCTGTCTTCCCTTGAGTAGATCATAAATTCTTACATTACTTTTTGTTCTGTTTAGCCATGGCTTTAATGGAAAAACCTCATTGAAACCCCTGTATGACCTCCTTTGCCATGTCCTGGCATGGACAATCATACAAATATTGTTTCAACACTGACATTCTAATAGGTGTATGGCAACATTGATCTGCAGGAGAAGCCTCAAAAGGTTGATAAACCCTCTTGGCCTTGAAAATTCACCCTCCTCCTAAAGTTCTGATAAGCCAAAGCTGCCTGCCCACTCACTTCTTCAGACATTCCTGCTGAATGGGCCCCTCCACCTTCCTTATGCCAGCATTTTTGTCCAACAGGTGTTCCACCACACATACAGCATTTTTGAGCAAAGCAGCATAATGGCCATGCACACTTACCCCAAATGAAGGACCAACATGTCCTTTTGTGTTTCCAACATCCTTGTCAAAATGGGGCTGTCAACCAGTGGTGTCTAGCATACTAGCTAACAAAATATCAGCATGCCTGACCTCCCAAGGCAGAGTCTTATCTACTGCCTTCTTCTTCTTGAAACTCTGATCATACTGTAGCCATGCATTATATGACTGCAGTTGCTGTGCCTTCCTAATTATCAAAAAGTAAGCAAGCAATGGTAAAGCCTGCAAACTGTCCTTCTCCAATACAACCACCATGTAATACATGAAACCAAGTCCAGTTGTCCCATGTCCATATCTTGAACTTACCCTGCCTTTTCCTGCTTAACACTACCAAAGCTGTCAACAGATATTTGGCCCTGGTATGTCTGCATCTCCTATCCACTGCATTCCATCAGAATAATTTATTCAGACCTTCCCTTTTCCCGGCTCAACACAAATGTGGACTGAATCTAAAACCATCTGTGGACTTACAAAGTTGATATAAGTATTTTTTTTATTTTTTGTACTTGCTCTATGTCTGTGCAATTTAACAGTTATGTGCCACATTTATTGATTTTGTTTAATTTATCACTGTTTTTCAGCCTGCACTTGTTAAAGAAATACCATATATTTCTTACTGTACTGCTCTTAGGTTGTTTTGACAGTATTCTTATATTTCCTAACCTCCTTTGACACTGCAAGTTCTGTTCTGAGTTTGCCAAACTATTTCTAAGTTTTGCAAATATTTTTTTCTGTGTTTGTAGAAGTCAGTAATCTCATTTCCAAAGTTTCCTGTTACTGCAGGAGTTCTGTCTTTTATCGTAAAGTATCTGTTAATGCACTTGAGCTCAAAACCAATTTGCTTTATATTAAGAGGGTTTCATTCTGCACTCTAGTGAGAGCATAAGGCTGATTCAAGCCATCTGAGTTGGGAACTGCTGCTGGAAGGCTTATTGTGTATTTATCTGATTGGCCTGAGGGCTTAAGTCTTTCATCCTGCTGGTATAAAAGCCTTACATTTTTGTGAGAGTATGATCATGTATTCAGAGCATCCCTGTGCCTGGCTTGGACACTTGTAACTAGAAGGCCTTGGATTGCATCTAAAACCATATGTGGACCTAGAAAACACTCAGCAGCAACACTAAGGAACAGACACATAGACCTCCCTTCTGATGAAGTTTCTTTTGGGAGACGAAAGAATGCAGTGTTTTATGGTATAACATTAAATTGTTTTTAAACCATTGTGGACCCTCTGTGGCATTTATCTTTATGATTTTCTACACTTATACCAAGCCTGAAACTATAGCAACCTGCTGGCCTTCAAGTTTAATTCAAAATTCTCCCTACCATCACCTCCTACGCCACCCAAAGAAATACCTGCAATCATCCCCCTACTGGTCATTATGAGGGAACATGTCCTTACTGTGCTCACTAAAGCCAAAAACATAGCCTCCATGGGTCCTGACAACATTCTAGGATGCTTCTTATATAGCTTAGAACAGAACCTATCATGACCACTAGAAACCCTCTTTAATCACAGCCACTTCAGGGCTTTATCCTAGAGGAATAAAGGATTGCAACAGTCATTTCTCTGCACAAGAGAGACTCATCAACTGACCAGGGAACAGCAAACTCATAAGCTTGACCAGTCTTATCTGCAAGGCCATGGAGATAATTATCATGGACTTGATCAATAACGTACAAAATCTCCAAACACTAGACCAGACCCAATTTAGCTTTGTCAAAGGGAGTCACCAGTGACAGGAATGAGGGTTAAATAGTACACACTACTTATCTACACCTGGTCAAAGCTTTGGACACAATCTCCCACTCATGGATCATAGATAAACTTAGTTAGGCATAAACCCCTACATATTCAGATGGCTAGCAGACTGGTGCACTTACAGCACACATGTTGTCCAGACAGGTGAATCCACTTCCAATATGAAACCTGTTACTAGTAGTGTACCACTGGGATCAGTGTTGGAACCCTTCCTTTTTGGTATATACTTCTCTGAAGTGAAGGCCAATGTTGGGGGCCACTGATTCACCATGTTCTCCCCAAATGATAATGACACCCTAAAAACAGGCCTAAAACTGACAAGACAAATGGTTCCAAAAACAATGAGACTAAATGCTAAAATAATGCAGTCATACCCATCAGTAAATCAGATAACCTTTGCAAATTATAATATTGATAGAGCGCCCCTAAAGACAGACATAGGAACACAGATAGATAGTATCCTAAACTTTGACCAGGTAGCTATGGTAGGGAGGAAATCCTTCAATGTGGCTCAACTTGTAAGTAAAGGCACTGCATCAAGATCAAAGGAAGACATAGTGCTATTGTACTCAGTCCTCATCAGCTGCATAATCAAGTACAGTGTTCCCTTCAGCATGCACCTAACCAGGTACCTACACCAAATGGAGTGGCCTGAGAGGTTTCTCACCAAAAATAATACAAACAGTAATACACGTCTTATGCAGACTGACTAAAGGCCCTGTCCCTTTACTCCATCTCATATAATTTATTGAGAGTTAATTTATACCTAACCTACAAGACATTCTCTGATCCAGTCCTGATGAAAATGTCACATATTCACAAAAAATATATATACTAGGGTTGTGCTTTTCATGGAACTGGGCCTTATTTGGGAATCTAACTGAACTTGCTAGAGATACAGATTCATATCCCAAAGGTTACCTCTTCTATAGAATAAACTTTACATCCTCGTAAGACAAAGCCCATCTCTCATTCTCTTGAAAAAGAATTTGGATAATTGGATGATGAACTGTAAATTCACTCCCAGGGTACTGCCATGTCCCTCATGGACACAGGGAGTCTGTAAAATGACTAAGGGCTCCAACACCCAAAGACCCACTACCTTGATACTACCCCATACTCTATCTGGGGAATTAAGATATAATATTGTGATATCCTGGGTATTATTGGTTAGGCCTTTAAAGGCTCTTGTGCCATTAGTCTAGTAATCACCTAGGAGCCTATGAACCTGTAATGAATTAGCTCAAACATGTCAACATACTCACCTTTCCAAATTTTCTCATTTACATTTGTGGTGATATGGGGAGTTATGAAAACTTCAGAGCCACCCACAAAAAATGATCACTTGGCAAGCCATTCCCCTGGCCATGAGCCCAACTTTTCATTTGTCACCCTTGTTGACAGTGGTAGGACCCTAGCCTTTGTGAAAACTGGTTTTACATTGTGTACCACCTGCAGCCTTGACTTTTCCTGTAAAACTTACCTGGCTCCTAACCTCATGGACTTGAACTTTGAACATCACAAAATCACCCATTCTATTACGTTCCTGTTCATCTATACCATTCAACAACTCACCTACCAGCTCCAGCCCTGCATTATTATTCCCAAACAGATATTGTACATTGCTATCATTACCTGCTGATGTCTGGTAGTTTGTAGCTTGGACTTTCTCTGGAACTGGCACTGCCCTCTGTCTGGCCTTCCATAAACAGCTCTTCTGCCTAGGCTACAGTTCAGGCCCATTATTTATTTAAGCACTTTCAGGCAATATTCCCACACTTAACAGGAAATTGCACCCATCCCCTTCTTACCCTCCTTTTAGGTAATCCAAGTACTCCAGCATATTCCCCCACCCCCTTCTTCCCCTTGCCTCTCCTTTACCCCTTTACTTTTATTATTATTTGTTTTTATGTATTTATTTCTTTGTTTTTGGTATCCTCCCTGCCCCCAAGCTCCTCCTGTTCCCAACCAAAATGGGCTACAAAACAGTTGTAATGCTGCCTTTCAGTCAATATTACCTAGCAAGTCACCTTCCTAATAACTGAATAAGCCTGAAAAATAAGTTATTCTCTTTGAATAACAAAAAAAAATCCCATTGTGCCAACCTGCTTGTTCATTAATTCCCTATACAAATTGCTCAAATGGGTCTTTATATGTAACTACTATGCTTGTTGACCTATGACCATATTACCTAGCAAGTGTCACTTCATCACTATGCATGAACCTGCATATTGAGCCTTTCAGGCCAAAGCAGCTCACCAACATGGCGATCTCCATCCCCTGACCCCAAATGAGCAAGATAGCAATGCCAGTTCTCAATCCCACTTACAAGAAAGCCCTCTTCTCCCTGTTCCCATCAGTAAATTGCAGATAAAACACTTTTAATTCCTTGTTTTATACATAACTATCTATATCTATCTCTCTCTCTCTCTCTCTCTCTCTCTCTCTCTATATATATATATATATATATAGAAAACCTTTTCCTCAGGGTTCACTTCATTTCATCTTCACCTGCTTAACACTACCACTTTTCCAGTGGCTTTACCTTAAGAAAAAGAAGCCTTTTGCACAAAGTTTGACTTGATCCCAACTGGTATTACAGTGTATGCCACATGCCTGGCACTGCCTTTGGTGTTTTCCAAAGTCTTTTTTTTTTTTTTTTTTAATTTTAAGCTCCTTGATTTCCAACTATCTACAGATCACTCAATAATGCCTGTGTGCATGCACACATCCAACCCTATGACAATGGTCAGAGCTCACAATGTGCTTCCCTGCATGCTTTTTCACAGAGTCCACACTACAAGGCATGATAAAACCGTCCCAGTGACAAGACGTCTCAGGACCGATGAACCAGCTATAGGGAGCAACATCATGCCATCCCCAGCTTGAAGAACACAGTGACACCAAAATGACTGTACTGCCTCTTCAACTACCAAGACTTTCACTACCTAAGTCAGAAATACACCTAGAGGCCATGGATAACTGCCCAAAATATATACAGTGAGTGAATCCAAGTTCTGATGTTGGATTACAACCCACATCCTCATTTTAATCCTAGCTAAGCTTACTTCTAAAGGTGCAACCATGAACTCTTTTACCTATGAACAACTTTTTTCAGCATTTAAGCCTAGCCAGCCACTCATAGTAGCTTGTCTTTTGGCTTTTCCTGGTTAGGGGTAGCCACAGCGGAACTCCGGTCTGCTAACGATTGGCAGTAGATTTTCACGAATGCCGAGGTGCCAGCTCGACGGTCAACCTTCAACGAAGGCACGCCCATTTATGCATGCCTTTCGAATGCCCACCCAACTGTGGGGAGGACATGCAGACTCCACACCGAAGGCACTCCCCGCACTGTAGCTGAGAATTGAACGGGAGAACCTTTTGCTGTGTAGCAACAACACTACCGCTGCACCACCACGGATATTCAAAGTGAAAAAAGTAATAACTGCTTAAAGTACAAAACAGAGAGTATAACCCCTTTCCCTAGCCCTCAAACCCACACTACAAAAGCAAAACCCTCTGTGAGTATCCCACCTGCCCCTAACTTGTTACCAACTAGTCTTTATTAATGCCCTCCCTAAAAATCATGCTCTTGCCTCCAGAGGTGGCTAGTGACTTCATATCAAAGGGGGGCTGCAGGAGACAGCTGAATGGGTGGGGCCAATGGGAAGGGGAGTGGCCAACTAGAAAGGGGCAGATCTATGCTCAAGACAACAAAATCTGGAACTTTAATTAAATACCCTGCACTGGGTGCCAAACTGTCATTATGAGAGTCCAGTCAAGACAAAATGAAGTGTAAAAGAAAAAAAAAAAATCAATGCATTGGCTACATGACAGCTTACTTAATATATAGATGGAAACAAAAAGGTTGTGAGGCATGAAAAAAATTACTTTTTAAATACATTACTGGAATACCAGTCAAAATCAAGTATAAGAAAAACAAGCAGCACTCAACTCAAACCACTTCTCCTTGCACTACAGTTCTAATTATAATTTATATTCAGCTTTATAAAGTACCAAGTAACATTCTGAAAGTAGCAATCTCTGTGATACCCCCATTGTAAAAATGTTTCTTATCCAAAAAAGACCTGCTGCCTGACAACAACTATTACTTGTTTCATGGGGAAAACATGATCAAAGTAAAAAATGAATAGCAAAACGAGAAACAAGCTCAAGATAAATTGCTTAAAGGATTACTGCACAGGTTATGGACCACATGATAGATTGGCATTCTGTTTAGTTTACGGGTAAAACCTGCAAAGATGACTGCAAGTCTCCAACAAATGTAATGAGCTTCTGAAAATACTGTAATCCTGTCCTTTATTATAAATACTGTCATATGCATTTCAATACCTAAGACTTATACGTTATCTAGGTATGTAAGCATTCTCTGCATAGCAACAACAAAAAGGGTTTCAACGTTGGTAATTCTTTAACAGTATGCTTACTAAAGCTTACTTGCATCTTACAATCTCAGACAAGCTTACCTGATGGTCATTAAAGCATTGCTACCTAAACACAGGGCAATAGGCACTGCAACAGCATGCATTTTCTGAATTACAAGAAGCATAAATCAACAGTATAGAATATGATAGAAAAACAGAACATTCGGCAAAATCATGGACAGATGAAAAACCACTGTAGTACTTGTGTCTACCTTGGATGGGGGGATACTCTGCACACTTACACTGCATAACTGCTCCTTGCCTTGCTTGAGCACATCCAGAGTCACTACATGCGGAAGTGGGGTGCAACAAGCATGTCACAATTTGAAATGTTTCTGGCTGACAGTGATGGCCCTGGCACATTTGTCATACCTTTCAACCACAGGGCAAGAAATCTGGACAAAGCCATACATAGAAGTGGGATAAAGACCCAAAAATAAGGACAAGTTTTAAATATTGCTCTTATAAACTTGGAAAGATAATAAAAAAGTAGGTATTGCATTAGTATGAATTTTCTGAAGGGTATGAAATCTGAAACTCAAATGTCTGTCATTATTTTCTAACTTCAATCTTTAATGATTTGCCACTAATTTTCCAGAAAAACACAATTATATGAAAAATGGACCAAAAATGTGGTGCAAAAATATAAAATAGCCACACAATACAGCTGGGAACCTGTCAAAGAAGGGACATTTTTTTAATATTAGTACTGTTAACTTGAGCAGCTGATAAAATAAGAGAATCTACATGCATTTCTGAAATAAAAGTAATCTATAACTCTGATTATTACAGTTATTTATTAATTGTAAACCCTCCATATTTACTTCCAAAATTGCCATTTTGTGGAGGGATTATTAGGAGGAGAGCAGCATTTTGAGCCAAAATCGGGGACAGTTGAGAGGTTTGGATATCCCTAATTCTATAAAGCAATTTATTTGCACGTACCTCTCAACCACTTAATGCAGGAAATCTGGACAAGGCCAAATATAATGGGGAACATACAAACAGTACTAAAAATTGCTCTTGTATAAACTTAGACAGTTGACAGAATAACAGGTCTTGCTTTAGCTTGCATTTTTCTGAAGGTTATGAAATCTGAAACTCAATGTCTGTCATTATTTACTGACTTTATTCCTAAATGATTTGCCAGAAAGCCACAAATGTTATGAGGAACAAACCAAAAATAAGAAGCAAAAATCTTTTCATTCTGCGAAAATCTGGACAGTTGAGAGACATAGTTCAGCTGGGGCCGTCTTTCAGTTTGCTGTCCTTCCCCCCTCACAAAATCATAGTCAAATGGAGCCTCCCCCCGCAGCCATTCCAATGTCCCATTACTTGGCTATTTCGCCCTATTTACCATAAATACTGTAATGTGCATACTGCTTTACTTCTACAATGATTTGGATTTCATTTGAAAGTTTTATTTTGCATTTTACAGCACAAACACTAATAGACATCTGCTAAACAAAGCAATGCAGTCTCACAATGAAAATAGACTTAGCATTAAAACTTCTCTGCCCTTGAAACTCACATTCATTGAAGCAACACTGAAACCCACATTCAAAAAATACATTTGGTCAGTGGCAGATAAAGATTAACTTTGGGCTGTTTTCAAATCATAGGCCCCTTGCACACGAAACATACATGTTTTCTTTGATACACCTTCCTGACTGTATTAAATTATATTCCTTGCATAATACAGTACAGTTGTTAGAGGGTGTTTTAAATTTAATAAACCAAAACAGTCATAAAAGTGTGGGTACCTAATGGCAGTCTGATGAAGCCTACATGGCGAAAGCGCTAACTACAATAAATTATTATCCTTTTACTTCGGTGTCTCGTTTTACTTGGATACTTGAAAGAGTTTATGACCTGTGTTCCTGAAGAGGACTTTATGACTTGTGTTCCTGAAGAGGACTTTTATTCCTGTGACGTGGTGAGAACTGATAACTGAAACCAGTTGAACTGCCATTAGGTACCCACACTTTTATGACTGTTTTGGTTTATGAACTTTTTTCCTGTGTGGGCACCGTGCTCTGTTTGCTGTGTGTGGCCTTTTGTTGCTTTGTTTTAAATTTAATGTTTTGAACATTTTTTCTGGTAAACAATGAAACAAAATGCATTCAGCAATAATGACAAAACTGCCCAATTGAGAACATTTCCATTATAAAAGTCTACTCAAACTTTTACATTCCACCAGTATCAGTAAATATGCACAATTTATGCAGAAGTAAACGTCATCTAAATAATTCCACATTAAAGAGATCTGTAACTAATGAAGAGGATGCAGTAAACAAACAACTTTATATGTCATTGTTTCATCTACAAATAAACTGCCTATTGCCCTTGAGGAATAATTTGCCTATGTTACATTAAAAAAAGATAAGCTAGTAATATTGCAATAGGGAATGGATGACAAACTGATAACAGATTCATAGTTATTAGGTATCTTCATAAAAGAGGACATTTTCAGGACTACAGCATCTATCCCCTTTACAACACAGTACAGTATCAGCAATGTATCTATATACTGTGGGAGTAGAGCCCACAGCCTTTTGCATCAAAAGCCAATAGATTACCTGTTGTGCTATTAAGAATGCAAGCTGACTCAGCATAAGCAGCACTAAACTTCTTTAACCCTGAAGCTCTCACATCCTTGTAAAATCCACTCGACACTCAACTGTATCTCTCAACTTTGCAGCACAAGAAATCTGGAAAAAGCCAGAATTTATTGGGGGGGGGTTGCAAAAGCCCCCAAAGCAAGGACACATAAAAACATTGCTTGTATAATCTTGGAAATTTGCTAGAATAAAATGCAGCATTATCACCATACATTTCACTGCCAAATTTTGAACCTAGGACCCTGTGCAAAACAGACGGACATACCACTATGCCAAATCAACTGTTTCTTGAAAGCGAGGAAGACTGGAACTTAAATGGCTACCATTTAGTGCATTCAGTTCTCAGTCATAGCTCTCAATCTCTTAGCACAAAACACCTGGACAAAGCCAATAATGGGGGAATACAGTCCCCAAACATATTCAGTGAATTCAGTTCTCACCATAGCTGTCAACCTCTTAGCACAAAAAACCTGGACATAGCCAATAATGGTGAAATACAGCCCCCAAAGTAGGGACAAATTTCAAATATTAATCTTATAAACTTAGAAAATTGCTACAATAAAAGGTTTTGTGTTGGAATATACTTTCTGAAGAATATGAAGTCTGAAATTCAAATGCCTGTCATTTTTATTTAACATGTGTTAACTAGGAAAGTCTGACTTGGAACAAAGCTAATTTTCAGCACAAGCTCAGGGAGAAACACTCCAGACACATGTCTTTGTAACATGGGAGAAAACCAGAGGACACCCACACAAACAAAGGGATGACATGCAGACTCCACACAGAAAGCATCCCAGCCAAGAATCAAACCAGAGCACTTCTAGTTGTGAGGCAACAATGCTACCACTGCACCATCAATTATGTAGTGAATTGCTCCAGAAAACCACAGACTTTATGAGGAATAGAACAGAACAAATATATGAGGCAAAAATATGAAAAGCTTTTACAAATGGTGGTGGGCAGGGAATTCAGGCTCTTGCTACATGCACCGAAGGTACAGGGTTTGAGCGTGAGTTATTCTCTAACCACCACCAGATATTCTTGCTAAGGTTTCTCTAGCCACCAGTATATAATAAGTGGGGCATTTTACACACAAATTATTTTCTGAAAACGCTCAAGTTTTGACAATATCAGACTACATGACTGGAATAGGACGATTTTGCCCCATCTATGACTGTAACATGCATTTCTCTGCCATACTGTTAAACTGTTAACTCTCAAACCAGCAGAACCAGCACTCGGACACCAGCCACAAGTCAAGAAGATTGAATTTATTTCTGGTTAAGCACTTTCTTCCCTTGGTAGGGACTTCTTCAGACCAATTAATACAAGAAAAACCCAGCCCTTATATACCCTAAGTACAAATTAATGATGCCATATAATTAATTGATTGAAGAACAATTTGTTAAAGTAATAGTTGCACAATAACCTTACCTAAGATAACACACAACATCAATACCACCATGTAGTTTAAAATACGTTTTTTTAAAAAATGTATTAACTTAAAATTCATTAAAAAGTTAAAATAATGAATCCATTAATTAAATTACTTTAAAACTTATTACATTAAAATATAAAGACTAAATACAAATTTGTCAAACAATAGTCAACATTACTGACATGCTCGTTTACCCCATGATTTGCTTTAATTTCAAGATACAGGCTATATCCGTAGTTTCATTTAAGCCCGGTGGCTCTGTTGCATCTAATTTCAGTTGCCATCTCAATTCCTTAACATCTAAATGCAATTCAAATATTTTGCCTTGGGAATCCATTACAGATTGGTCAACAACTGAAAATTTGAAACTATGATCATTGTACTCTTTAATGTGCCTATATAATGCATTTGTAATCTTGGCTTTCCTTATATCATAGACATGCTCACTAATCCAGTTCTTAAAAAGTCTACTGGTCTTGCCGATATAAAAAGCCTGACATTTATGACACTTAGCCAAATAGACTATATTAGAGCTGTTACAGTTATAATGTCCATTAATACAAATGTTATTGCCATTAACCTTAAACCTGTCTTTAGTTTCAAATATAAATTTGCAATAATTGCACCTTCCACACTTGAAATTATCCACAGGTCTATTTGTAGATCCACTACTCTCACATACATTATTTTCAGAATAATATTTCAATGCCCTATCTTTCCTATAAACTACTTTAGGGAGGTATTTGCCAACCTTTTGCCCTATGTTTGCATCGAAGTTCAATATTTCCCAAAATTTGAGAACAACCTCTGAAATCATACTAGCATCTAAGTTGTATGTAGTAATAAAACACAACTCATACCTCTCGTGGGCTAGCTTTTTCCTTCTAGTCAACTCATGTTGCTCAACATTCTGTTCTACAATTAGTTGTTCAACCACTTCTCCCATAGTAGCCCTTAAAATAGGTTTATATACCCCTCCTTATGCTTACCCACCACTTTCTTGGTTATTTTATCCAAGAATTCTGCTGGGTATCCCCTTTTGGAGAACATATCACAAATGTTACCCACTTCTTCTAAAAACTCATACTCACGGCTAATCATTCTGGCTGCTTGAAGCATTCTGCCCTTTAACTATGGACTTTTTCTGGTGAACAGGATGCCAACTGTTAAACTCTAAGTATGAGTTTCAAAAAGTGGGTTTTCGATAAATCTTGGAATATAATTTACAAGCTCTGTTGTCAAGGGTTAAATCTACATCTAAATAAGATATATTTTCATTACTATATTCAAAGGTAAATTGCAAAAAATGAACTGTGCTGTTAATATAACACAAACACTCCTTTAACTGGCTTTCAGATCCATTCCATAACAAAAACAGGTCATCTAAAAATATTGTGTAGTACACTACCTTACTCCAATGCACACTTTGCATTAGGTATTCTTGCTCCCAAAAAAAGCATGATCAAATTAGCAAAAATGGGGGCACAAGCTGCCCCCATTGCTACTCCAGTTACTCGTTTAAAGTACTGGCCTTCAAAGCATATGTAGTTATTCTCTAACACCATGTCCATGAGTGCAGAAATCTTGTTGATGGCATCTTGATCATATAATCCTGTTTTATGTAATTGCCTTTCCAACCACTGTATTCCTTCTAAGTGAGGAATAACTGAAAACAAATTTGTCACATCAATAGTCACCATAATTAAACCAGACACCAATTTAATAGTTGACTCCTTGAAGGCTTTGTATAGCCGAGGCGCTAGAGAAGAGTATCTACAAAGAATAAACTGTTTTGGTTAACTGGCTGTTGTCTTTATCGGATTGAGCTGTGAGGTCTGTTCGAGCTGAATAGCTGTTGTTGTGAGTGACCAATTTAATAGTCCCTAATTTTCCAAGGAAATCCCACGAGTCCTTAGTAATATAAGAAAATTGTGATAGACTCTTCTGCATACTATTGTCCAAGAACTTACTCACATAACATGTCTTAGATCTGTGTCCATTAACTATAGGACAGAATTTTAACCTAGTTAAACCCTTACGTATTTTGGGTATACCAGATATGTTTGGTATCATGGAGTGCTCATTTTTTAAATAATCAAATTCCTCCAAGCTAATCTGCTCTTGAAATAACGTCTTCCAAAGCCAAACCTATCTTCCGATAGGCTATGTGTATTTTGTTTAAAGAGCTCTCCTGATAAGTACCATCCATTAATAATAGGTTCATTTTATCTAAATATTCACATTTTTTCATTATCACCACCCCAATTTTAAATTTAATTGTTTTTTAATTTATAACTATTCAATGAAGGATTTAGGGGTGGAACATGCTAATTTTTTAGAAAAAGGTTTTGCATTTGTGCCCTCTAGAAGGGGAAATATATGACACCCTAACTGATTTAAAGTCATTAACTCAAAAAATGAACTTAAAAATCTGGTTCAATGAATAAAATTACAGTGTGGGTAAAGAAGGTATTTTAAAAAAAACAAGTGTGTGCAACCCACTGTTAAATAATGTCATATGACTATATGAGAGGTTGTGTGAAAAAGAGATTAGGCAACTATTTAAGCAGCAAGAAAATCACCAGTTTAATAATATGACTAAGGAGGAGGAGCGACTGTTGCAAGAATTTATTAATGACAAGACAATTTGTATCATGAAACCTGAAAAATGGAAGTGGGTTTAAACAAGTAACTGGAGTAGCAATGGGGGCAGCTTGTGCCCCCGTTTTTGCTAATTTGATCATGTCTTATTGGGAGCAAGAATATCTAATGCAAAGTGTGCATTGGAGTAAGGTAGTGTACTACATAAGATTTTTAGATGACCTGTTTTTGTTATGGAATGGATCTGAAAGCCAGCTTAAGGAGTGTTTGTGTTATATTAATAGCACGGTCATTTTTTTGCAATTTACCTTTGAATATATTAATGAAAAGATATCCTATTTAGATGTAGATTTAACCCTCGACAACAGAGCTTGTAAATTATATTCCAAGATTTATCGAAAACCCACTTTTTGAAACTCATACTTAGAGTTTAACAGTTGGCATCCAGTTCACCAGAAAAAGTCCATGGTTAAAGGGCAGATGGTTCGAGCAGCCAGAATGATTAGCCGTGAGTGTGAGTTTTTAGAAGAAGTGGGTAACATTTGTGATATGTTCTCCAAAAAGGGATACCCAGCAGAATTATTGGATAAAATAACCAAGGAAGTGGTGGGTAAGCGTAAGGAGGGGTATATAAACCTATTTTAAGGGCTACTATGGGAGAAGTGGTTGAACAACTAATTGTAGAACAGAATGTTGAGCAACATTAGTTGACAAGAAGGAATAAGCTAGCCCACGAGAGGTATGAGTTGTGTTTTATTACTACATACAACTTGGCTGCTAGTATGATTTCAGAGGTTATTCTCAAATTTTGGGAAATATTGAACTTTGATGCAAACATAGGGCAAAAGGTTGGCAAATACCTCCCTAAAATAGTTTATATGAAAGATAGGGCATTGAAAAATAATTTTGAAAATAATGTATGGGAGAGTAGTAGATCTACAAATAGAACTGTGGGTAATTTCAAGTGTGGAAGGTGCAATTATTGCAAATTTATATTTGAAACTACTAGACAGGTTTAAGGTTAATGGCAATAACATTTGTATTAATGGACATTATAACTGTAACAGCTCCAATATAGTCTATTTGGCTAAGTGTCAAAAATGTCAGGCTTTTTATATCGGCAAGACCAGTAGGCTTTTTAAGAACCGGATTAGTGAGCATGTCTATGATATAAGGAAATCCAAGATTACAAATGCATTATATAGGCACATTAAAGAGTACAATGATCATAGTTTCAAATTTTCAGTTGTTGACCAATCTGTAATGGATTCCCAAGGGAAAATAGTTGAATTGCATTTAGATGTTAAGGAATTGAGATGGCTACGGAAATTAGATGCACCAGAGCCACCAGGCTTAAATGAAACGACGAATATAGCCTGCATCTTGAAATTAAAGCAGATCTTGGGGTAAATGGGCATGTCAGTAACGTTGACTATTGTTTGGCAAACTTGTATTTAGTCTTTATATTTTAATGTAAAAAGTTTTAAAGTAATTTAATAAATGGATTCATTATTTTAACTTTTCAATAAATTTTAAGTTAATACATTTTTTAAAAAACGTATTTTAAACTACATGGTAGTATTGATGTTGTGTGTTATCTTAGGTAAAGATATTGTGCAACTATTACTTTAACAAATTGTTCTTCAATCAATTAATTATATGACATCATTAATTTGTACTAAGGGTATATTAGGGCTGGGTTTTTCTTGTATTAATTGTTCTGAAGAAGTCCCTACCAAGGGAAGAAAGCGCTTAACCAGAAATAAATTCAATCTTCTTGACTTGTGGCTGGTGTCCGAGTGCTGATTCTGCTGGTGTTTGAGTTTGCGCTGATATTTGTTTGATTTGTCAAACTGTTAACTCTGTTGTAAGTCTGTGAACAGAAGGAATTCATCAAAATACTGCAGCTCTGCCAGCTAGGAATCTACAAGATTGAAGTACATTCTGGTGAACTAGTTCTACTGCACTTACAAGCCCCATTGCATATCCAATACTAATGTACTTTAGTCGTTTGCATAACTGGCTTTACTTGGTCACATATTACATAAAGGATATAACCCACATGACTAATATGCTCAGAAATACACACATGGACTTACAATACACACCAATATAAATGGGTGTGGTATATACATACATTCATCACCATTAAACCTCTTAATAGTCAGTTTCGCCATTCAAGAGACAGGAGACACTCAGTATGTAATCAAATCCTGCATTAGACACCTGTGGGTTGACTTCTAGTATGCAAACAAAAGTAACAGGAAGCAACATTCAAGAGCTACTCATGCAGAATACTGCAAATCGACCAAACCACAACTCTAAAGCTAACCAAAGCAGAGGTTAGATGTCCAGCCACACAAATTAAAGAGCCATATAAGTTGACAGTGCTGACGATAACAAAAGAACATCAAGCAAAAATCAGAATCTTAAGACAGTCTTCCTTTGCAGTTCTGGTCTGTAATTCTCTTTTTCTTCAACAACCACAAAAAGTACTTCCTCAGTGAGGGTGAGCACACTTGTCTATCACACACACACAAACACGCACACACACACACACACACACACACACACACACACACACACACACACACACACACACACACACACACACACACACGCACATGCACACGCACACACACAAAGTACCTGGAGCCAGAGATCAATCATTTGCCAAACTTCTTTAAGCAGTCAGCCATGTTCTCGGCGCCAAAATTCAAAGCAGCCAGCCGCATGTTCAGTTCCTGTTGTTCTCGTCATGCTGGAATGCCGAGCATGCATGCCTGCACTGCCTCTGTGCATCACAGACTGCAGACTTTGCAGTCAGATCTCCTTCCAGTCTATGCTGTTGTAACCGCATAGACTTCTGGGCCATTTGTAACACTGCTGCCTTCTTCTGAATCCGGATGGGTTAAACAGCAGTCTGGATTCAAGTTTCCACACACGCATCTGTGAGTTCCCAGAATTTTTTATTTTGGTTTTCAGCTGGAGGGGTTGCAGTCCTGCAGTCCCATAGGACGAGCCACCACTGCTTTACCTTTTCACATTCATAACCTTTAACATTATTACTTTCTTCACAAAACTGTTACCAGGCCTAACAATTGATGGTTACTTGGGCATAAAGGAATACTGAATAATTGAAATCCCATGACAGAAGACTGCACTAATCCTACACACTGTCTTTCAAACTATCTAGCCTGTCCCCTATTGATCTAATTTCTTCCTAGCCTGTTTCTAACTTTAACCTTTTTCTCCCCATCCCAGACTAGTGCATTACTTCCTGTACTCTGCTTTGATCCACAGCTTGACAACCTTTCCCTTTATTTCTCTCAGTTATAGTCCTAACTCCGTCAAAATCACTTAGACAAATATTCTATGACCAAACCTCATTTGTTTGAAAACATGAATAAAGTATTATAATTATCTAATTCATTATTTATTTAATTTTATTAATTAACATTTTTTTATAATTAATGCTGCTGTGGTACGGCGGTAGCATTGTTACCTCACAGCAAGAAGTTCTCCCGTTCGATTCTCGGCTGGGCTTGGGAGTGCCTTCTGTGTGGAGTCTGCATGTCTTCCCCATGGTTGGGTAACATTCGAAAGACATGCGTGCGTAAATGGGCATGCCTTCGTTGAAGGTTGGGCATTCAGCCGGCACCTCGGTGTTTCATAAAAATCTACTGCCAATCATTAGCGGACTGGAGTTCTGCTGTGGCGACCCCTTACCGGGAAAAGCTGAAAGACAAACAACAACATTTTTTATAAAAACAAAACTGAAACTCTGAACTTTTATTAAATCTGGTAATGGGGCTCAACCCCTGATTCTTGTGACTGCAATGAACAACTTAACCTCTTCTCAAAACACTTATTGTCTATGTCCTGTTGTTAAAATGTTGTGAAAGATGATGTTCTGACACTTAACATATTTGTAAGTTAGACTCTGACTCTGTATCAACTATTTTGCTTTTCTACAGCCACTGTACTGCCCTTGTGCTAAAATAATATCTAACCTGATAATTATATCATTGAATTTTTATATGCTTAACCCTTAAATTCTGCCTTCCTCTTTATTTTTTTTCTTTTTTATAAACGTTATGTACTTTACTTTGCTTAATTCTTACAATATATATATATATATATAAAATCACTACTAAATGCCAAACGTCCAAAATCCCGATGCTTAAAACAACGAGACCACATGCCTGAAACCCCACAATACTGAATATTTAAAACATCAAAATTCAAAATCGTGAAAGTTACACAACCAAACAGCACACACACACATACACACACCTTACCCCCACAACCAAACAATGCATCCTACACTAGACATAGGCAGGAGGGCTGTGCCCGCACACCCCGAACTTTATCATTCTAACTCCGAGATCATACAAACAGACACACAAGGCAAACTCACACCCACACATTGCAGTCCCTCACACACACACATACACTGCAGTCACAACACACACTTACACACACTACACCCCTTACAAACATACTTATCTGAACCGCAACAACAGAAGCGCTAATGCAAAATCCCTTAACATCAGGATTTTGCATTTCACGCTTTTGGTCTTTCAGTAATGCAGGGTTTCGGTCATCTGGACTCATTGTTTTCAGCTTCGGGATTTTGGGCGTTCAGTATTTCATAGTGATCCCATATATATATATATATGTATATATATATATATATATATATATATATATATATATATATATATATATATATATATACTTATCTACATCGATATATATATATCGTGATCTCTATTCCTTGTTGGGATTTCATAAATTAATTGACTACAAGATAGCGTGCTATCCTGCTTTATATTATTTATACTCTTAAATTTTGCCTTCAGTCTTACATATATCTATATATATTTATATATCTATATGTAAATCATGATCTTCGTGCCTTACTGGGAGTTCATTAACTACTGGCTACCAGGTAGCCTGCCATCCTTCTTTCTATTTTATATATATATATATATATATATATATATATATATATATATATATATATATATATAATGGCACCCTTGAGTGTTTAATAAGTATTTTTTGTGTGCTGGCCTGTAGTGGGGTGACGATAATTGTTCAGTACTGAGTGCACCTGTTTAGCCATCAGGAGGTAGTCCACACCAGACTTGATCCAACATGTGAATTTTTCCAATATAAGCATATTCATTATTTTTATTTGTTTATTTTTTCTTGTTTTTTTTTCATGTATTTTCTGAGGTGGGAGTTAGGACTGGCTGATGTACTGCAGTTGTGATGTAGTGTGGGTGGGAATGGGGCTTGTCTGTGCTCCCACCAATATCAAAGTAGCACTAGCTTGTTGACTTCATGGCTGGGGCCAAATTAAAAATAGGAAGGACTTATTTTTATTTATTTATTTATTTGTTTATGTATTTATTTATTTATTTTGCTTATCAAGTTGGCTCATGTAATAGCCCTACTAGTGGCTGCTCCAGTTTCTCTTTCCTAATACAAATTCTATCATCCTTCTTTGAGGTGAATCAAAGAAAAAATGTGGGGCATTTCAGTCAACTACCAAAAAGGTATAAATTAAACCTTGTGTTGTGAAGTAAATGCCTTAACCATTAAGCCAATCCTCAACCCACAATTACCAAAACCTCAAGTGTTAGGAACCTCTCCTGGCCTTCCCTGCCAACTCTTCTGTTCTTAAATTTCCCCCCTGTATTATTGACTTCAATTTATAAATATAATTACTAAATTATTTTATTTATTTTTTTTTAATTCTCTTACTAGTGGATATGCCACTAATCAAGAAACTCAGTCTCAACCCAGCAAACAATTCATTTACTACACCCCAGATCCCCTATATTATACAAAGTGTCAATATTACATTGTCGATCACTTAGGTTATCGAATGCCTAAACGTCGACACCCAAACATTGACAACTTAAAATCATGAACAGCCATTTCCACATGGGGAAACAATGCCATTGAGTAAAGTAAAAAAAAATTATTTAAACAGAAATCAAGTGGGCACAACCCCCCCCCCCAACTAAATATACCAACTCTGAGATTGCTTTACATTGTAAACAGGGCAAAACCACTTAACAGCCAAATGAATTGTTTCCCTGTGTGGAAACGGCCATTCGCAAATTTAAGTTGATGTTTAGGTGTCGACTTTTAGGCATTTGACAAGCTAAGCGGGTGACTATTTAATATAGACCCTACACAAGTATACACATACACACACACACACATATAGTTAAATACATACATACTTAACTTCATACTCATACACACATCAGCTTCATTACAGTCTGTGATGCCCCTGCACTGGCCCACTAATCAAGGAGCCTCAGTCCTCACCACTAGCACCAGTGAGGAATGTACACATTGGGGGGATGGCAAGTACACACACAGTAAAGTACAATTTCCCTTAAGAGCACACAGAGATCACAGTCAGTCTAGGGCTGGTTTCTGCCACTTTCTCCAGATCCCCAATAGGACGCCCACTGGCACAGATATAGGGTTAAGATCTCAGTATTCAAGCCAAAACCTCCAGCACCCTCTCTGTCCAACCAGTGCTTCGTGTCCTTGCCAAAGTAGCTGACACACACACACACACACACACACACACACACACACACACACACACACACACACACACACACACACACACACACACAAACACATGTGCACACACACACACACACACACACACACACACACACACACACACACACACACACACACACACACACACACACACATACACACACACACACACTTTGAGATTTGATTTATATACAAACACACAGACACTCCTGGGGAAGGCTGAGACAGGTTTACTAACTATGCCCCATTCTGCCCAGACTAAAAGGTAGTTATCACTGCCACCAACTAGCTCTTTAACAGCTACTATAAGGCCCTTACATAGGGTGACTAATTCTACCATGTAATGTTACTATTATCCGAATGGTAGGTGTGACCAAGAGCAAGGCTATTGGAGTGGCCTATATAGTGTAACCAAATACATATGCAAGTAATCTAAGAGCATAAATATGTGTATACAAACCAGCCACAATTAAAAGGATTAAATATATTTAATAATAAATAATAAAAGAACAAGAAAAAAACACACCCCCGGATTCATGAAGCTCGGCACAAGTCTGGCATAAGGCTTGCACTGGCCGTGCGGCGTAGAGGTGGAGTAGTTGCGCCATATGCATATTAATGAAGGCACACAGCCACCACAGCCACATGCATAGGAAACATGCACGAGTGCAAGGGGCATATCGAAGTTGCACAGGGAGGCATGTCAATGTCGGCTTTCGAGGAGCAACCTAAACTGCTGAATATTATATTCCGCCAGCAATAGTAATCGTACCTATCAGTGTCCATGGAGACTGAAACATATGCAAAGCAGAGTCCCTGCGAACAGAAAATGAAGACTCAAACACAAATGCATGGTAGGGAATAACGGGTCCCTACCCATGAACAAATGACAGGAAAACCGTGTGCCTGTTGTCCAACGTAGTGTTGATAGCTATACCATGTGGAAGTGAGATGTATCGGATGTTAACACGCTGCCAGTAGGTACGTCCAGTCCAATGGAGAGGGTCACCAGCCAACCCATAATTTGAGGGAGGGAACATAGCTGTGCAGATGTGTCCATAACAAAATACACGAGGAGAAATGTAGATATAGGTACTGACCGTATGTCTAAATCATATCCCACAAGCCATGTAATAATCACTTACAAACGGTATGTCCTTATTTTACATACCAAATGTGATAGGAAATAGCATACGCATGTAAACGAAACAGAAGGAGCATATAAACGAACCATAACAACACAGACACATGTAGTCCGAAAGGAAAAGTATGATCCGTACCGTCGACCAAGATTACCACCTGTCCCACTTTGCGAGCGACAGTCCCTCTGTGGGCAGATGTGTCCTGACACAAACATGTAAAACTGGCAAATGTCCAGAGAATATAGGACATAATTCCTTCGGAGTCGTCATGCAATAGTTGCATTAAACATATTTCACTGGACGTATAATACATAAATGTCATAACAAACAGAATAAGATACCAAAATGCTACAAGAACAAGCTTAGATATAGGCAAGAATTGTAAGTTCTATCTGCCAAACTGACCATGGGTATGTGTTGGCCTGTAAAATATGCTGTGTTCACCGCAATTGTCACAGTAGGGTTGCCACCCTTACAAATGGCCAAAGTGGGACATGTTTGGTACAGACATCAGACTGTACAGGCTGACACATACCCATGGCCAGTACAAAGGACAGAACATAACTGTTTTGCCTACAGAAAAGCGTATTCCTGTAGCATTTTAGTTGCTTATTCTGTTTCTCATAACAGTCAGGTATTTCAGATACAGAATTAACTGTTTAATGCAACTATCACATAAAATATAAGAAATATGTTTGTCCTAAAATCTCAGGACATTTGCCATGTTAACAATTACATGTCAGGACATAACTGCCCAAAGAGGGACTGTTCCTCGCAAAGTGGGACAGGTGGTAACCCTATGTCACACAGTGGCCAATTGAAAAGGTGGAAACACAACCGTTGACTGTGGGGAGGCAATGTCCACAACAGTCGGACATGTGTAAGGGATAGCTTGGACATAGGAAATAGTGCCAGCCTACCAATGAGTAGAACAGGCTGGCAAAATCTGGAAGGCAGCTGTATAATCCGAACGTGTATGTGACACAGTCGAATGGGTAGTACCCGGATACACCAACCAAGTAACGAAAGTGAAGTAAGGGCGTGTACCTAAGTGCGTGAGGTATAGCATGTGGAAAGTAAACATGGCAGGGTAGTCCACACAACCATAAAGGTACCTGACACATGTAGGGTAGTCAATGTGTAACTCTGGCCGTGTCATGGGCCAGCAACCAAAGTAGTGCTCTATGGGGTGTGAGCAATTCGCGTGTGAGGGGTGCGTGTTTAATGGTAAATTCCTCAAAGGCGATACTTGTGTCATATGCAGAAAAGGTGAACTGGAGGTGTATAAGGGGGCAGCGGGTGAAGTGGAAAGAAACACAACCTCATGTAGAAACAGCTGCAAGACAAGCAGACAGGCCATAGTGTAGAACACAATCCCACAAACATATGAATATGGAAATATGCGAGACAAATGTATAGATACGGCACAGTCACATACCCACATATGGGTCCTGATGGAACTGGCCATAACAAACGCAACACACCTGGATGCATAATAGCCTACCCAGCATACCCTCTACAACACACAACCTGCCACCATACCAGAACGTCCACCAAATCCAGCTGTACTTGGTCCACTGGTTTGTTGCAGAAACAACTACAGACAGTGACCCCTACGCATATGTAGTAGGTATTGTCACCCTAGGCAATGTCAGGATTGCAAACCATGTATCCCCTGCAGGTAAAACCCCCTGAACATTTTCATGCAGCCACAAAAATCTTCATTATCTAACTTGTTTTGGTCTTGACCAATTTTTGGGATATCCCTCACGGGATGACCAACTTGTGTAAATAGTAGAATGGGTATGACAACATGATGTCCAATCCAGTAGATATCTGGACACAAGTCAGAACGCGCAGTGGAGGTCTATGACAATGTCCAGCCCTAAGTGGGCATGCATAACTTACCACCCAGGATAAAATACCTTCCCATGACGCATGTGTCCAGACACGAATAGGAAGGAGAATATAATGCACACATTTGCAAAGTGGAAAATGGCATGAGGGCGAGGAAGACACTACGTAAACAGGTCGACCCTGATCAAGTGTGAGGGACACTAACTGTGTGCAGTCGTGACTGACCATACCTGTAAACCTGTGTGAGCAAGATATCTGGACAGAGCCGTGAATATAAGTGAGACAAAGGTCCAAGATCAGGGACAATCTGTAAACATATCTCTTAGAAACATAGAATTTGATAGAATAACAGTTTGCACATTGGCATTAATGTCTGGAGTATGAAGTCTGAAACCCAACTGTCTGTCAGCACGTTCCAACTGCAGTCTTTAATGCTGAGCTACTGCCATACCACTCAACTGTCCGGATATTCGCAGAATGACTAGGGTCACCACCTGTTCCACTTTGCGAGTAACAATCCCTCTGTAGGCAGTTGTGTCCTGTGAAAAATATCAAGACATAGCAAATGTCCTGAGAGTTTATTACCTAATTTACTTTAATAGTCGCATAAAACGGTTATTTTATATATAAAGCCTCAATATGTTATGTGAAGTAGCATAAGCAATTCAAATGTTACTAGAATAAGCTATTATATGTACAAAAAAGGTTAAAGTTCAGTACTATGCACGGTTGTAGGTATGTTTTGTCCTGGAAAATCTGACATCTCTACAGAACATGTCCCACTTTGGGCAGTCGAAAAGGTGGCAACCCTAAGAATGACCACAGGTTCGCCCCATAGTGCTGGTGTGTGCCTCCAACAATCTGCACCAGTGTGGTAAATATCTGAGTATTGACGTCACTAAATAATGAGAAATATCCTGAATATAAGACTCCACAACCTGCAGAAAAGTCATGCTAATGCAAAACCTAGCATTCTATCAACATTCTAAGCTTGTAAGAGCAATCGTTAAAATGTGTCCCTAATTGTCCCCCCATCGTGTAGGTTTTGCACAGGTTCGGTGCTCTAAGAGGTTGAGAGGTATGGTCCGTACATATTTACAGGAACAGCCCTTCACACTTGTGTAATGTGCAACTGCATACATGTAGTCACTTCATGTCCAAAAATAATAATCCCCGTATGACTGTATACAGGTAATCGTCAAATGTGAATGGGAACACCCCTCACCATGGAGTATGGACTGTAACAACCCCACCCATAATATGTAATGCCAACAGAATAAGCTGCTGACAGGTGCTCAAACACCTGTGTCTATAAACACAGGTAAAACTTCAAAATAGGGAGATAATCCCTGTTCATATGCTTCGTCTGACATTTCACCTCGGCCATGGAAGTTCCGTTCCCCAGGTGGACAAGCAGAAACACAGATCACTACATGAACACCCTGACAATCAAAGACCTGTATGTGGCTGGACTATATGCCTTGGTGTTCTGCATATCCTCGGAGTGATTAACAATGCAGCCGGAGTCCACAGCAGTAGGCAATAGGGAATATGTAATATATAGTACCACCTTTTTCCCAGCAGGAGAATGGATGCCTGTGTCGTAGGTGAAGCGGTGACGCGTATGTTGATGTAGCTAAGTACTATGGGTATGCATATCAATGAGGGAGAACACCAATAGAATAGTGGTTCCGGTATCCGGCCAACGTGAATGCAGTCCCAGTTGACCTACGACCACTGCACATATAACATGAAAGTGTAATGAAAGCGTTCATGCAGTACACACATTTAAATATGTAAAGGTGAATGTGTGTTTCACAGTAGTCCGTAAACTGGAATACAGATATGTAACTGTTACGGTCAGAATTATGAAAGTTCACGGAAGCACAGTTATCTATGAAACATATGTAACCCACAATAAGGATATGCAAGTGTGCCTGCGCATGTGTAATCCGCTCACAGAATAGAAAATGAATGGTGTTTTCCCCTTGTTCTATGTACATGGCTCATACCTGTTAAACCCGTAAAGTACGAAACCCGACAAAGCCATCACAACAACTGGTACAAATAGGGACAATCCCCAGATATTGCCCTTACAAACATAGAAAATGGACAGAATAATAGGCGTGTCACTAGCATGGATTCTCTGAAGGGTATGAAGTTGTAACCTGAAATGTTTGTCATTATTTACCAACGTCAGTCTTTAATGATATGTCACTAACTTGCCAGACAGACACAAGGTTATGAAAAACGGACCAAAGATAAGAGGCAAACAGCTGTACATGCAGCGGAAATCTGTACAGTTGAAAGGTATGATATGGAGATATATATACACATATATCCACAGACATAATCCAAAGCAAATTACGAGATGAGGAATGTACAGACATATGTATATATGTACATATATATATCTATACACACATGATACATGAATAGATATATACACAACAAACATATGTCCCTGTACATATAACACATGTACATAAATAGGTCACGGTATAGCTAATATGGATAGACAGACAGACATGCATGAAAGGAGAATACACCGATGGTTTCCAAACCATTGCCCGGAAAGTACCAGTGTGACAGGACCTGCAAGTTCTACACGTTAAACATGAATATAGGTGTCCTTTGCAGGACCCCAAAAATTGATCCTGTACGAAGTGCAAACCGTCATTGATGCAAAAGAAGTCACACCTGCAACTACGATATAGGTGTACATGCAACAGTAGCAGGTGCAAGGGTAATAACACATGGGTCGATTGAATGTATGACGTACAAGCTGATATCCGCAGAGTGGGGAGTGCTCAGAAGAGTCCTCACACTTTATTATCGCTCACATTAAACATGTCTAATGGGTACTGTGGAGGTGTGTCAGGTATGGGAATCATGGGTATGCAGAATTGGGCCAAGGTGTTGGTTGGCACAGATCTATTAGGTATACCCCATGGGAGTGATCAATATACCTATGTGGGTATAGCACATGCCTGCATTCTCCAAAAAGGTGCAACCCATCTACTGGATATTGTGTAAACCACTGGGGGAAGACGTAGGGACCAATATCAGTGTCATGCAGGCGATTATCATGGATGGACACGCGTACCACCAAGATGGTAACCATACCTGCCAGAATAAGACAGCTGGACTAAAGCATAGTACACGACAGACAAATAGGGACTATATTAAATATACCTCAGACAAAGTCAGACCGTTGATAGAATAATTGCGTAGTCAGGAATACGAATGTTATGAGAGTTAGTATTCATGAAATAGAAATGTCAGTCAAGATTACCTAACCGCACAGTCCGTCAAGGCTTACCAGCAATCTACCAGAAAGGCACATTATATGACAAATGTGACAAAATTATAGGTCAAACCCCAGGGCGTATACCCATAATGTGTACAGGTGAGAGGTATGAAGGTAACCCGTCCTAATGAAATGTACAGAACTAGTGATACTAGGTGGACAGGTGAGAAGAAAGACGTCAGGACAAATGACAAAACATGTACAAGTCATAAGCATGTTTGTCCACAAATATGAATTACAATGTATGGCCTGTAAAAGTCAATGTGGAAGGTTAATAGACTCAAAAGACATGTGTCCCTCAGGGTGTCATGCAGTGTCACCGATACAGTGTCCAGTCCCCCATACTCGTACATGAGCTCTGCCACTGACAGAAAGCGCAAATACCGGCATACACATAAGGTACATGATGGAATAATTAGTATGGATAAGCACCTGTTGGCCTGTGTGAGGAATATAACTCAGTGGGTGGTTGTGTCCTGCAATAGGAATGTAATGGTAACTGGCCTGTGATAGCACCATGTATTGTGTGTATTGGCGTAAGGAAATTGATGTCCAGTATCAGAAACATACCTCGCAACTGTACAAATGTGCAGAAGTATGCCTCATATGTGTGGTGTGTTCCTCTCACAATCTGTACCTGTCTGCCAAATACCTGAGAACTGACATCATTAAATAATGATAAACATATGTGTTTAAGACCCCAAATCCCTCAGAAAGGTCATACTAATGCAAAACCTATAATACTGTCAACTATCTACGTTTGTAAGAGCAATATGTAGAATCTGCCCCTATCTGTCCCCCCATCATAGGCTTTGTACAGATGTTTTGCACTAGGAGGTTGATAGGTATGATCAGAAACAGATACATGTCTGAGGAAACAGCATTATCGACTGCAAGATAACTCAGAAGGTATGAAAAGTGCTGCAGTAGGAAGTTCATCCGCAGGTATGTGCTGACATGTCAAATGACACAGCAGTCTACAGGAAGTACCTATAGGGTGTCACCTTTACCAGTGATGACAGTGGGACATACCCACAGCCATGCATACACCACAAATAGACATAGCACACAGCAAAGCCTAGGCCATGATACACGAAGCCTCCGGCATGTATGGATTGAGTGAGAGTACAGCAAGGAAAGATGACTGCCAGGTTATTCAGCAAGCACCCGTAGGGGCATGCAAGACTGCCTGTAACACGAACATTGCACGGACAATGTAGGGATTTGCAACATACCCCATTTGTATGTGTAAGCTATGCAAATGATATAATGATAGGGTTGCCACCTTTCCAAATGCCCAAAGTGGGACATTTGTGCTACAAACATCAGATTTTTCAGGGCAAAACATACCCATGGCCAGTACAAAGGACAGAACTTCAGTTTTTTGCCTGAATAAAAGTTTATTCTTGTAGCATTTTAGTTCCTTATTCTGTTTCTTATAACATTTAGGTGTTTCAGATACAGAATAAGTGTTTTATGCAACTATTACATAAAATATAGTAAATAATTTTGTCCTAAAATATCTCAGGACATTTGCCATTTTTTCACATTTTTTGCAGGACACAACTGCCCAAAGAGGGACTGTCCCTCGCAAAGTGGGACAGGTGGTAACCCTATGTAATTACGTGATGCATGAAACAGTAAGCTGTCCGTGCAAGAGCAGACTTATGTGCAGAAATGTACCCAGATGTTATGCGACTAACGTTTTGCATGTTGATAGACGGAGCAATGACAGCTGCAAATACAGTATGAATACAGTCGAAGAAACATGCCAATGTCCAGGTCCAAGGCCAGTGGCAGCTTTGTCCATTGGATATCAATGAACCAGTTATTGTCCTCCCCCGATCCCTGGTGTGGAAGCGTAGCGCAGCACCACGAGAATGCGCTGCGATTCAAAACAAGACATATGGATAATATACATACAAAATGTAGGTTTAGTTAGATGTTAGTACGCCATGCAGATGAATGGCAAGCTGGAGACAACATGGCTACTGCGTACTGGTACTTATGTATACAATATACATTATATATATATATATATATATATATATATATATATACATACACATACACATATATATATATATATATATATATATATATATATATATATATATATATATAGATAGATAGATAGATAGATATATATATATATATATATATATATATATATATATATATAGATAGATAGATATATATATATATATATATATATATATATATATATATATATATATATATATATATATATGTAGATAGATACATACACACACACACACACACACACACACACACACACACACACACACACACACACACACGTGGCAGGGTTGGGAGCAGAACATTAATGTAAGCACTGTACCACACTACAGCATTACACAGTTACAAAACGCGCTACCGTGATCAGTGGATCACATGATTCACACAGGCACACATCTAGCCTGCAGACAGCAGCATCAAAGGCAAAGACGCCGCACGGATGTTATGGAGAGTGAATACTGTAAAAGCAATGTACTGTTGTCATGCAGCTGGAAACACACACACACACACACACACACACACACACACTTGGCAGGGCTGGGAGTCGAACATACACCTAACTACCCTAACACACGACAGCATGACACATTTACAGAACATGCTACCGGGATTACTAAGCACAGCAGTCCCAGAGGCAGACATCTAGGTGTGTGTCATCATCTGCAAAGGCAAAGACATCGGTAGGAAACTGCTGTGGTGTGCGGCGTCTAAAAGCGAGACTGCATCCCCAGGCGGATGGGAGCATGCATGCAAACACACACACACACTTGGCAGGGCTGGGCGTCAAACATACACCTAACTACCCTAACACACTACAGCATGATGCATTTACAGAACATGCTACCGAGATTACTAAGCACAGCAGTCCCAGAGGCAGACTTCAAGGTGCGTGTCATCATCCACAAAGGTAAAGACGTCGGTAGGAAACTGCTGTGGTGTGCGGCGTCTAAAAGCAAGACTGCATCCCCAGGTGGATGGGAGCATGCGCGCATACACACACACACACACACACACACACACACACACACACACACACACACTTGGCAGGGCTGGGAGTTGAACATACACCTAACTACCCTAACACACTACAGCATGACGCATTTACAGAATGTGCTACTGAGATTACTAAGCACAGCAGTCCCAGAGGCAGACATCTAGGTGCGTGTCATCATTCGCAAAGGCAAAGACGTTGGTAGGAAACTGCTGTGGTGTGCGGTGTCTAAAAGCATGACTGCGTCCCCAGGTGGATGGGAGCATGCGCGCAAACACACACACACAGTCACACTTGGCAGTGCTGGGAGTCGAACATACACCTAACTACCCTAACACACTACAGCATTACGCATTTACAGAACGCGCTACCGAGATTACTAAGCACAGCAGTCCCAGAGGCAGACATCTAGGCATGCGTCATCATCCGCACTGACAAGGACGCTGACAGGGATTGTATAGAGAGTGATCAGTCTGAAAGCATACAGACATATTATAGTCCCACGGTACACGTAGACAAACACACGGCAGTGGTGTGATCATGGCAATGTAAGATGTACGGTGCACCATGACAACATGACATAGTCACGGAACGACCCACAGACAGTACACCCTTCAAAATAGTCGACCAGTGTGTACTCCGTAGGCATCCATCGTGACGATGAAAATGGACATCTGTTGGCTGGATGACCACCATGGCTATACAGGATGTCAACACAGAAGGACATCACCGACACAAGGTGTCACTGGGCATGGCCACACGCTTAGTAATACACGTCCGTTTGGGCTGTAATGTGTGTCGATCTACACAACGGCGTACTGGGCATGCTCACACACTTAGCAGTTGCAAAGGGCCATCTTGCATGTGGACGGAGTCTCAACTCACAAGGGTACAGTTGGGACTGTCATGTGTGTCCATCTACACAACAGAATACTGGGCATGCTCACACACTTAGCATTTGCAAAGGGCCGTCTTGCATGCGGACATAGTCTCATTTCGCAAGGGTTCAGTTGGGACTGTCATGTGTGTCCATCTACACAACAGCGTACTGGGCATGCTCACACACTTAGCATTTGCAAAGGGCCGTCTTGCATGCGGACGGAGTCTCAACTCACAAGGGCTCAGTTGGGACTGTCATGTGTGTTCATCTACACAACAGCATACTGGGCATGCTCACACACTTAGCATTTGCAAAGGGCCGTCTTGCATGCGGACGGAGTCTGAACTCGCAAGGGCTCAGTTGGGATTGTCATGTGTGTCCATCTACACAACAGCATACTGGGCATGCTCACACACTTAGCATTTGAAAAAGGCCGTCTTGCATGCAGACAGAGTCTAGACACAGAAGGGCACAGTAAGGCATAACTGTCCCCACGCACAGAGCGGTCACACACATGCAGTGACCAGCACATGCTCATCTGCCATCACAGCTGTCACAGGTGCAGATCCCAGATGTACACACCGCAGTCTACACTGTAGCCCCCGAGACATCACCATGTCATTGCTGCAGCAGTACACAGCCATACATTACCACAACACCATGTGACACATGACCAGTGGACTGTACAGAGGTCTACAGCAACTGTGCGGGGTACACATGTACTGAGAGGGTTCCAGCAGGTGTTATGCATTGCAAGTATACCACTATACATGACCAGGTCAGCTCAAGACATACCAGGGGCCCCGGGTGGTACACAGCTGTGACACATTAGTGTTGCTGTACACCAACGAACACGAATGTTTGGATATGTCAAACATGTGATTGTAGTGGATGTGTGCATGGACCACACACAACACATGTGTACATAGCTAAGCCTTTGCTGTCACCTGTGCAGAACAGTGGCCTAAGCAATCATACACACGCAAATGGAAGGTGGGTCCATGTCTGTTGAATGCTCACAGTACAGGAGGTAGCAATGTCGGAGGACACATTCTCCTGTAGTAGTCGCCCATGACACCAGTGATATCATACCACAGTCAATGTGTCATGTATGTCAACACACATGTCCACCAAAAGCAATGCATACAAACATGGCTACAGGAGACACATGTAGGACCAACAGACATGTACAATCTGTGCTGTGCATGCAGCAACCATGCATGTGCAGTGGCCGATTTCCATACCACAGCTGTGCCCAACTACAACATGCAGTCGCAGTGCAGCCCCATCATTGACACCTGTATATGGTGACATACAGACAGTACAGTTGGTTGTACATCCAGTATGGAGGGATCTGTGTACATAACGTGGTGATCCACCTGTGTAGATGTATGTGTGCCAGGGATGGCTCACAGGTGTGTGACATGCCACCCTATCATGCCATGTGCAAACAGTATGCTATGTCACTGTTACTTGATGGTGATGACTTAACGCATACACAGTGGTCAGGTGTAGCCAATTGTATGTCACATGGCACCTGTATCACTGACATCCACCCATGTGCACATAGCCACACAATTGCCAGACATAGCATTGGTACACATACTGCGGACAGTACCGCTGCATGTCTATCAAACAGATCATCTTATGGCAGGTGTATCATTCCCAGTACTGTCATGTGTGCCCACTTGTGTGACCACTCATGCCACATATGGTGGGGACTATGTCCCAGATGTAACACATCCCTGTACACCGTTGTACAGATCTGTACATACTGCAGTGTGGAAAGCATGAGGTCGGCAGGTGTGGTGCATCACACACATCGGCTATCCGTACACACATAGCTGGTCACCACAGTGTGTCTGTGTATGTATGTATGGCTGTCTGGTGCTTGGTGTGAGGGTGTATGCTGCCATACTGTGGAAACAGGATCACTAACCCCTCATGGTGACCCTGTTGATGCCATCAGTCCCAGCCATACTGGCTACCTGTGCATGTCCCTTCTCTGTGCCACGTTGTGTGGGTGTGAAGTACTGTGAGGGTGATGGCAACATAGGCACGGGTCCACACATGAACACTATGGGGTGTGTTATAGTGCTGTAGACCCCGTGAATGTGGCCATGTACCTGTACTGTGACAGGGGATTACTGCTACACAGTGTGGCCTCATGCTATCAGGTGTCCTCTAACGTCATCATTGGCCTGACCGCTGTGTACAACCCCTGCACCATGTCAACATACCTGTAATGTTTCCTGGTATGTATGTCACATCTCTGTCCGCTGTAGCCTGTTCAACTGACCACATGCTTCAGGTGCAGTATATGTGTGGACATCTGTGTCATGTTTGGACATCTGTGTCATGTCCGACTGTCCAACAGTCGGGTTGAGGGTGCGTTTAGCATGCTGATATTGCCATACGTACCTGTGAGTACTCCACAGTTACACATGGGGGACTGCAAACACTGCTACCTGTAGGCACATGCCAGTGCACCATAGGAGGGAACCAGGGCATTACCAACATGCTGTTACTGTTGTAACCGAGACACATACTGTGAACATATCCCAATGCATGCTGCACCTGGACTACATGGTATGACTGGTGCATGTTGACAGTACACCACTGATATCACATACACATCTCTCAGTACTCACACACGTCCAATGCAACATACACATCCCTTAATATGCATACACAAGTAATGTGAGATACACCTCTCACATCTCAGTATTCACACATGACCAATACAACATACACATCCCGCAGTATGCATACACAAGTAATGTTAGATACACCTCTCTAGTCTGTCCACCCTGTGCATCAGACCATATGAGCATATCCCTGCACCAATGGTGTGGATGACAGGGATGTGGCACAGGCTTCATCATATGCACAGGGTGATACTGTTTGCCAGGGGCATAGGCTGCACCAATGGATGACATCATGTGTGCGGGTAAGGGCCAGTGATTTGAATGGACATGTCTGTTTCATATGTATGTGTGTGTTGTGGAGCCCTACAGTTGTGTTTGCTGTGTGTGTGTATGTGTGCTCACAGTTCTGTCATTTGTGAGGTCTACACAAGGGTATTATGGACAGCTCCAGAATGTACAGATGAGGTTGTACAGCTCACTGTGACCAGACACGGCCACGTGTCCTGTGCCTGCCAGGGGTTGCACGGGCACTACCAGGCAGAGGTACGGAATGGCTACTGTCTGACGACACATGGCCACTGGAACCGTGTCCTCGCCGGGAACGTCCAAGGCCATGTCCACGTGGCCTGCTGTGACCTGGTGTGGACATCACAGCACCAGCTGTACTGCTACGGCTACTGGCACTATGGGAGTGGCCATGTGAGGTGGCACGCATGCGTTGACCTGCACTAGGTGGTGTGGCTGGCCTACGTCCATATGTCCTATGCCTCACCCCTACCAGATGTTCCAGCACAGACAGCTCATGCTCACGGATTGCCATGCCACGGTCGAGGATTCTGACCATGTCACCCAATCGCCTGTCCAGAACATCAGCAAGCTGCTGTTGAGCACCTGCCAATGCCTGGATGTTGTTTTTTAGGGTACTGATAGCAGCCCTCTGCAGCCTCTACCCTTCTCTGTTCTGCCGTTCGGCACGTGCCTGTGCCGCCATTACAGTCTGGAACATGTGTCTGGTGATCCCAGCTGCTGTGCTATGTCCTGCAGGTGCACGCCTGCCAGAGGTCCTCCTACAAGCAGCACCAGCCACATGCCTGTGTGGCACTTCTGCAGTCAATATACTGCCACCATGGTGTGAAGACACACCTTCTGTAGCCACCACACGTTCCTGTTCAATGCTAACAAACAATGACTGTCCTTCCTCTATGGCCACTGTAGATGTGGTATGTGTTGGCAGTTGATCTGTGTGTGGGGAAGAGGGGGACATAGCTGGGATGGCAACCATTGGCACAGATTCTGCCCCTGACATCCCTGCCTGTACCTTGTGTACATGTTTATCACTTCTAGCATCTGTGGGGACACTATCAAATGGACCACAGGAGAGTAACACACCTACATCACGTATGAATGCAAAGAAATACTCTACATTACAATAGACACACCGACACACACACACACACACACACACACACACACACACACACACACACACACACACACACACACACACACACACACACTGACACACCGTGCATGTGAGATGACAGATGGCATGCAGCATGCTTGTGATACAGCTGGCAGCATGCAGCTCAGACACCAATAGTGTTTGTAAGCATACCCCCTGAAATGCACACTACAGCAGGCAGGTGTCATATCATTATCCATGCAATTCACACGATCATGGTAGTATGCATGCATCCCCGTGATACACCATGTGGACCAGAACAGGATAACAGTACACATGGCTGACATGACCTTGACATGTAATCTGCTGACATGTTCATTAACATGCATGCATGCCTGACACAATGGTGTCATGACACATGTACAGCATTGTACTGGGAATCACATTGCGGTGTTGTTCATATACTCTACAGATAGAATGCATGTTGAGCAAATGTGCATGGGCATGGTAGGGGACTGGGCTGTCTACATTGCTGTACAGTGTGATGTACAGACACTGTGCCATTGCATGGCATCATGATGTGTCTATATTGCTAAACAGTGCATGTTATGTACACATTGCATATCCAGAACTGCATGCATACCCATGACATACCTGTGGATTGTGACCTATGATGCTGAGGTGTATACACACCCAACCATGCTGTGTCATGTGTCAGGTCACTGGAGGACATACAGATGGCATGCCTGCATGATGACTACAGAGTGTTAGCTGCCTGGCAACCATGCCCACACATAGCAGACCTGTCACGTCACCATTTCACACATGACATTGATGTACCACGCACACATGGTGCACAGCTAACAGTGATGTCCTACGGCAGGGGGGAAAGGTACTGTTTCTGTGGCCTGGTGTCACTGTCAGTGGAATCTGTGAAGGTGACTACCATCATGCTATGACACAGACAGCATGTTCAACACATCTTATGAGGTATATGTCACTGACACCTCCGCTAGCTGTGCACAAGCAGTTATGATGTGCAGCGTACCACATCACCTGTACAATCTGTCTAGTATGGCTGTACTTGAACCATGTATGGACAAAGTGGGACAGGGTGTATCCACATCCCGTCTTCTGTGTGGCTACGTGTCTCTGGCCATCCCCCATGGCCATGTGTGCACATGTGTTGGTCATGTATGTGATGGCTGTCTATCACACATGCCTGTGTTGTCCCATATGACATACACCCATAGATGTTAGTTATGTCACCATCCACAGGGCTATGCAGACAACAGGTGTATGTGGGGTATGGGTTATGGGGAATTGTGACAATATTGCAACCAAAACGCTACGTGTCTCAGACATGTCGGATGGAACATCACCATGTGTGAAACCTTTACAGGGGCATATAACACAATGGTGACAACTGTAGTCTGCCCATATCACAGCTCACTGTGCAGTACTGGTTTGTGTACCACACATTCTGTTCCACTGTATAGTACATATGCCTCCATTGTAGAACACCTCCACCATTGTATGCATAGCTGGACACACATGTAGCAATGACAAATACTGCAGTTTCATGTCTGTGTATCATTTCAGTTGTATATATTGCACATGGGTGGCCTGTGTGGATGATGGGTGATGCAACCTGTATATCCATGTATTAACTGGCCACATGGCGAATAGATCTATGCTTTGACATGCCTGATACTGATGATAGACTCACCTGCAAAGGACTCTTGTCTGTGCGGCACGCCAGAGGTACCTGTATAGGGTGACATCAGTATGAACATTATCCATGACTGTATGACAGCCACAGGGTGCACAGTGCAGGTTAACACATTCGCCTGTACAATAGCATATAGTCAGCACATGTGTGCATACCATACCTCTCAACCTCTTAGAACAATAAATGTGGACAACGCCTACTATGATGGGGGACATATAGGGACAACTGTGACATATTGCTCTTACTAACCCGGATATTTGATAGACCAATAGGTTTGCATGCACATGGGTTTGCAGTGGAATGTGCAGTCATAAACACAACTGTATGTCATCATTTAATGACTCCATTCCTCAGCTATTTGCCAGAAAGGGACAGATATTAAGGGGAACACACTGACAATATGAGGCAGACATCTGGACATCCTGCAATTACCTGTACAGTTCAGAGGTATGGTGCATACACAGGGTAGCATAAAGCATGTGTGTCCACATACCTTGCATATGTTGTTACATTACATGATGTACACTGACACATGCACATACATGGGATATACTGGCCATGTGTTCAGTACTGACTTACCAGGCAACTCCAGGCTCATTGGTTGGGAGACACCCACCTCCATGATGGCAGCTACTGTTTGTGGGGGCTGTTCCGAGTGTGTTCCCAGACTGGCCAGTAGCTCCTCCGTGTGTGTGAGTGGAGGCTGGGTTGGTGGCCCACCACCTGTACCACCTTGTTCTCTGGCAATTGCAGTGGCACGCTGTTTTGCATGATGTATGAGGTTCGTGCAGTGTCTGCACACCTGCTGGTAGGTGCAGTTGTGGCCAACCACTTTGTTGACCCTCCTGCAAAGATCCTGCTACAGGTCATCCTGCTGCTGTGCATGCTGTGGCAAATGGCTGAATAACACCTCGTAGTTCTCATGGAGGTACGGTATTACGACATCATCCTCCTGTCAGCTATATGCTGGTAGGCGTGTACGCGGCATTATCTGTAAGACATGATGAAGGTGACAGGTCACATTTACAGACATGTACAGTGATACTGCTGCACATACATTCTAGTACATTCACACAGTTATCTTTGCAAATCAACATGACACTTACACGACTGGCATGTATGTGTCCCACACATGTAACACCCAGTATGCATTAGATATAATCCCCATATATGCGTGTCACCTCATTAGTGTTCCTATTGCATGTGACATCAGTCTCCATGTGGACATGTCTGCATGCACTGGTGTTCTTACCTATCTACCCATGCCTGATGTATCCATGGTAATGTTGTTGACCTAGATGCTGTGAATATATCACATATCAACACAGACACAGCCTTACTGGACTTGGGCAGTGACAATGCACCAAGTACGCATGGAATCCTGTACATGCATCTTTTCTTCCATAGACATCTACAATGCACATCTGTTCAACATCCTGCCATGGATCACTTGTGTTGCACATGTGATAGACATGGGACAGTGGCTAGTCGGACGTCATTTGCAGGTAAGGTTATCGGCTATAGCATGTACGGGCTGGGTTTCCTAGCTGTATCTGACACCCATTACGCCACCATGAGGGGCATCAGTGACACATTATTGATCCAGATAAATGATACTACATCTACCATACGACCATCACACCATGTATGGCAGGGGTGATATGTGCAGCTATGTGGACAGTGCTGCATGGTATGGTGGAAGTATGTCACAGGTATGGCACAGGGATCTGTCCAGCATGTGGCCATCCTAGTCGTAGGACGGTGGTTGTCCATGACGTATGTCTTTCAGATTAGGCTATGGACATGTAGCATGTCTAACGGCATAGTGTTGCATATGTCTGTATGCAAGGTGGATAGCATGCTGCATACTGGAGGTGAGTATTGTGGAGGCTGGTATTGGCCATCCATGCGTGGGCCCTACCCCTGGAGGGTGATGTGTATTCCAATATTGGTCACACGGGTGCTGTGTATGCCTGTCCAATGATCTCCGTACACATGGATACCACCCTGTCATGTCATGGGTACCTCAGATGACTACCTAAAGGGCCAGGGAGATGTCTCCAGCTCAGGGAGGTGTACTACACTACACCATCCCTAACACAGTGCACAGTGTCCATACTGTTGACCACAGCCTAGGTGTTTCCTAATGGGTACGGGGGAATTCCTCTACTGTACTGTTGACCACAGCCTAGGTGTTTCCTAATGGGTACGGGGGTATTCCTCTACTGGTGTCATTGCTGATATCATCCACCAGAATGTGCACATATGTCACACACATCACACACACAGCCCATTCTGTATGTTGTTCACAACACTGTGACAACAATTGCCCATATGTCATGGCCATTCACATCATCACATACACAGATGGCTGACATTTGTCTATGTGGTATGGGCTACAATGTGGGTGGTGGTACAACACATTAACCCTGTTTTACTGTAGCTGACACTATGTGATATGCACATGTCACTGTAGCACCTTTGGTAGTTGTGAGTTTGTCAACAGGCCACCAGTAGAACACTCCTGTGACATACACAGGCATCTGTAGCCGAACATCCATACTGTCTTGTACATCTGTACTGCTAACATTTACATTGATAATGGTTCATGAACCTGCAGACCATACCCGGCAGTGTTCTGATGCGGTGCCACCAATCATGACTGTTGCCAACACATGTGTTTTGATAGTATACAACACCCTATCTGTAATGTGTGGGCATGCTCAGCACTTCTTCAGAGCTGCTTGGCACATTATGAGCTACTGCTTAGTTTAGCACCCATTTCACACCAGTCCTCACAGGTACACTGTCTGTCCATACATTTCCAGCTTGATAACTGTACAACAGCTGTCGTACACACATCACTCACATACCTCGTGAGACATGGTGGTTTCTACGGCCTGTCCACCTGCCACATACCACTTATATACAGGCATGTCCAACTGGCACGTACCAGTGCTATTGCTTGTCAATATGATGACTTTGTTGTACATGTGGCAATAGAGCTATACTCATGTCCACAGTCAATACACACCTCCCAACATACAACAGTACAGCCTGTGGGGGATGCACATATGCATCCCTGCTGGGGGTTATACTGTCACCAACCCTGACTGCACCTGACAGTCCTGTGGGGTTGTGCAACATTGGCAACGCACCCCACACATCACATGGTCCCACATGATCCCCACCACAGGCCACACATACGGAGACACCTTGTACAGTACCCCTCCATACTCTGTGTGGGCACCGACAACAGCCCACATCAAAAAACACAACCACACCAACCTGTAGCCCACAGACACATGTGCCCATCACATACAGCCAATAGGGTGTCAGAATATACTCAACACACCTGTCTTAGGTGGATGTCAGAAGTCACACTGCTGTTCCACTCAGCAGGCTACACAAGGTGATAGTCACTCAAATCCTGCTGTCCAGTAACTGGTTCTGCAAAATAACCTATGCACACATGCCACAAGTCAGCAGGTACGGTGTGACTCCCCTTCCATGTTTGTGTGACAGACATTGTCACTCAGGGCACAGACTATGTGTGCAGGCACATGCAATAGCCCACCAGTGTTGTTGCCCTGCTGGTGTGGTCCATGCCCTGGGAAGCATTTTGCATTCATCCGGACCTGTTACCACTGTACTACGAACGACTGTGTCACTCCCAACAGTTGTCCCTGCTTCTGCTGTCATTCCAGAGGCATCTAGTATACGTCCACTTTGACAGACCTGGCAAAAAAACATGATGCTGTGCCACAGTTGACCTGCACCTGTCAGCCCTGGGAGTACGGATCACATGTTGGCCTCTTGCTGCTGTTATACTGCCTGTCTTGCACAGTGCCCAATAACAGTCACCACCAGAATGGGAACAGGCTAGCGAAGCATGTGGTCATGTCACACAATGCTTGACATCATCCTCTCTGACGCATGCAGGCAAGGCACACCTGATACTGCACCACTGCAATATCTCTGCAGTGACTGGGACCTACCTCTTGGCTCTGCAGAGCACACCTGCAATGACTGGGTATAGACAGACCATACCTCTCAGGCACGTACCTGGACTGGCACACCCACAGCTGAGGTGTCCCAATATTCCACTATGTTGTACACACATCCCGGCTGGTTACTTTGCACAATGCATCACAGGTGCTCCACGTGCATATGACTGTGTCCGGAACTACTGCTGCTACTAATGTGAGACTGACAGTAACCCACACCTCACTGTGATAGCCGCACATGTACTGACACATTAGGCGTACACTGTGCGTGAGTCATAACCTCCGCTCAGCTGGTTCGACCCATACTCCACCTCCAAGACCAACAGTATCCTTGACATGGACACTACCAACATGTGACTGCTGTTCGACACCTGCAGTTGTCCCCTCATTGGTGGAATCCGAAAATCTGCTACCCACCCTTGTTAGCCACATAACGGCACCACACACTTCACGGCATACACAGTAGATGAGTACTACAACACCAACTACAGATGTTGTATGACAGCGGTAGTTGTTGTTGTGACACACGTGCAGGTGGACAATGCACTTGCAAATGTTGAGACATACCCCAGTGCATTTCAATAGCACGTACACGACAATGTGATTCATGCTATTCCACACAGAGCCATGCAGGTACACACCAGAATACAGACAACACTCTGGGGGTGCAGTCCCATGGACATACTTTACAACAACAGGTGGGGGCTGTTACACAGTGGTGTACATTCCCATGGGCGGGGTGACTCATTGGTCATCCACAGTAGGGCCACAGGATCCCATATCACATACACCAAAACTAGCTACATACACATTACTGTGACACATTCTGAGATGTACCACAGGGCATTTTGGTGGTATGTTAGTATTCGTATGCAATACCCACATCTGCTCACACATACAACTGTCACTCTGGAACATGACAGTAACAGGTGATGTTGGCAACATCCTGTCTGATGGCTTCATTGCTAACATTACACCCTCTCACTCCCTGCAGGGCCACATTCCTTGCAGGTACATTGCAGTGTACCTGCAGTTACACCTACACATTACTGACCTGCTCTCTATATGTCCTAGCACACAGGCCCCTTGTCACCCTGCAATATCCCAGGCTGTGATGTCCACAGAACTCTGAACAGCATTTCTCCCCACTGGGACACCATATTCAGTAATAGCATTGTACCAGACATTGTGGCCCCTGACTGGCACACAGTGACTGTAACACTCCTCACAGGTGGTGCCACACTGCACGAGTGGGACTATTGCCCTACACACCTCACTGGTCTTTTATGCACAGCTATTGGGCATATAATCATGGACATCATTCGTCGAGTCTCTGTTGTGCCCCAGTCCTTTGATGCCAGCTGGGTTGGTCTTGTTGGGGCCACAGCATGCCTCCTACACCTGTTGAACACCTTTCCTACAGTCGCCAGAGTTGTTGATGATGACACGGGTGTCCACACATCCTGCATTGACCTCTCGCTGCCATTCAGCACCGTTCTCCATTCTGGTATTGACTACATACACATCCACCTGCACATCACAACATATGTCTCCGGATGTTATTCAATGTGGCTAATGGATGGGACACACACACTGAGGGTGGCATACCAAATCACATACTGCAATCCAGTTACACTTGACTTACCACAGTCCTCAGTCATGGGGCCCTCATGTTCGGTATATGCTTCCCTGAGGTACAGGCTACCACTGAGGGGACTTCCCTGCCTAGCTTTACAGACCACTGCATACCCAGCATCATTGTTGCTCCACCAGCTGATACAGACCTCATCCACACGGGTGTCACTGTGACAGATACCGATATGAACATCATGGCCTCTACCTGCATGACACTTGGTGTGTACATCACCTTTGCTGTACACCATCCTCCCACTGGTTATCACATAGGTGTTATTCCCCTACATACATGTTGCATTGTACATGTGTGTGAGACACATGTATGTCGCACACACTCCTGTGATTACCACATTGCCACTGTGGCGTTTATATCCTTCTACATGTTCACGCATGTCTGTCCTGGGTGTGTAGCTGGTACATAGGCACCCATTATACCTCTTAACACTGGATGTATACACACATCCATGGGTACAACACCCCGCATAGTGTGTACCTTACACAACAGCTTTACATACCCCAACATTAAAACGCCATGATGTTTATTGAGCTACACCTGGTGACGTATGCGGCTTATATACAGACCCCACATCTGTACACATTTGCAGACTACATACTCAGGGGTGATGTCTGCTGCAAAGACAGGGCCCATGTCTGCAAATATTTTTATGGATATACTCCGCATACACAACATACACAATAGCCACTATGACCATGATGCTCATGGATATGTGCACACACGTGACTGTGTGTGGCATGTGCTTGGGGGTTGCATTCCCAGACCGGACACTCACCATGCTTTGGGACATGTTTCCTATGTACATCACGCATGGACAGTCAGTAGCAGTGTTCATGTGATACCTCGCTTGCTGGATGGTGGACACATGTACGTCAGGGATCACTGCAGTGGCTGTACTGTGCAGTGATGCAGGTTACACATGGCTCTTCTGTTCACAGGACACTACCCTGGAGAGGGGCCACTGGTGTGCACACTGTAGTTGTTGTTACACATTGACTTGCCAGACTGCATGGCACACCACTATGAACCTGTGCAGCTATTACATGTCCTTTGTGCATGGTTTCTGGTATATCCCTTCCAGTTAGATTGGCTGTCACGCTATTACAATGTCATGTGACTACGGGCCATATGTCTACTGTTATTGTACATGCCAATCATGTTCATGTTTGTCTGTCACATCTCTTCCACTATTCTAGTATGGGAGTAATGTTTGCATCCTTTGCACATGCACAGAGTGGAGTACATAGTTATTTCATCATAACTGTTTATACATATCTTAATTACATAGTACTCACATCACTATATGATACCTTTGTTATGCATCATATGCCTGTTCTCCTGTGTAACATATCTGACGTATCAATCTACTGTACTATACATTACACGTTTTACATGGTATCCCATAATTCAACCATTACTGTCACAGAGGGTCCACCTTGGACATGTCATTGATGTTATATGCCCATACACATGCATACTGTTACAGTATATCTACATATACTATCCCCTGCTATGGCACGTACTTATTGGACATACCCTGCCACTGACAGCGGGTCGTATGACATTGTTCTATTTAACGCCGTCATGTTGCATCCTTTGTGGTGTCTGTGCTGTTTACCGTGTGGCCCACTGCTGGACGCACATCTTCTACAAGCATTGGTACGATCAGCAAGACATCACTACATAAATACCATTCCCCACTTTATGCATGGCAGACACTGTTAATTACTGCAAACCAGGCTATGCATACACTGACATTACGTAATTCAGAACATACTATACATACAGTTAGTGTTATACATACCTTGATATCGTTCTGGTGTTTCATCTCTATCTCGCTCCTCTGTATCACTCTTTCAACTGTTGAAACACGGTATGAAATATGGTATGAGCATACAGTTTGCATATCTGGCTAGTCTTCCTTATATACGTCTATATCTGCAACATGTGGTTTACTGCCGCCAATTGGTGGTCCGGTGTGACTAATTACGTGCACTTCAGCTGTGCAGCTACTGCATTCGCCAATTACGCGGCAGCTGTGGGGTATAATTGAATTCTCCACCTGGGTGTTGGCCATTTGCCCTGCCTTCGGGGAGACGGCCCGTATTGTGTTTTGTTGTGTGTAATTGCAACTGCTTTGTGTAGAGCCAAGTCTATTTTGGGGTCATGTCCCCCGTGGATTGTGTGTGATTCTACCTGTGACTGTATGTGTCATCCCACCCGTCTGATAAAGGACTATTGAAAACACCTGTAACATCGCTGTTTGTTCTGTTATACGACGGATACAATTTTGCATGGTGCCTTTAAATGTCTCTCACAAAGTATGTCAACGGTTCAGCAAATGTAATTGACTAACTAGATGTTTGGGCTGTGGTTACGGTCTGTATTGCTATTGTTTACAGTGTGGGGGATGTAGGCGGGTGTACGTAGCATATACAGTTTTGTGGGGCTTGCATTTCTACGTAGTCCATATATATGTGTGTGGGCCCCATCCCTAATTACTGTGCTATCACTTAATAGACTTCTATTACGGGAATTTACTGTGGGCCGTTGTTAATTGGTTTCAATATGGTATGCAGGTGCGGTTGATACTTCCATACCTCCGGATGTACGGCGATATGTGCAGAGATATTTATAAATGAACACTATCCCGTGTATGTCTGCCCCAGATATTTGCTGTCATTGCAGTGGTGTTGGTGTCAGACCCTCTGTCACATGGCTTGCCACATTTTCATATGGCCATAGTTGGACACTTGCGGGTCACACAGTGGTGTTTACAGGTTGACATATGGCCACAGTCAGTACACGGGATAGCACATACTTTTATCCTCATTACAAACCTATTGTTCTTGGTCCTTCACTACGTATCGGTTTGCATGTAACATTTCCGTTTCTTACATACAGGCATGAGTATTTCCTTCAACTATTGCATATTATGTGGGACATACTAATGTCCTACACTCATGGACAGTTGCCTTTTGTAATGTTTCATGTCAGGACACACCTGCCCAGGGGGGTTCGTCCCTCCCGGTGTGGGACAGGTGTTTACCACATGCCTACGGATAGCTATACCTGCACCTACCGTAGTCATCTACCTCTGAGTTGCCACCTACAGAAACACTATGCGGACACACATGACACACTTTTGTCACACGGGAACACACATTGCACCCTCATCACACACACACACACACACACACACACACACACACACACACACACACACACAGGCTACATCACACGCAACCACAGTTGTACACGGTACCTACGTGGTCTGCACCGCCGACAGCGGTGACTACATGTCCTTACTATCGTCCTATTGCTCGTGGTTCTACTGTTCCAGTACTGTGTTCTTTCTGTCTTTCATCTTCCTGGTTACGCGTGTCAGTGTGTGACATGTTACATAGTTGGCGGTATCCTGTTTATTTGTACCTCAAAGGTGTTTAGAATGTCGTCGACCTATCTATATATTTGCAGATGCCAGTGACCCCTTGTATATCGACATATATCACACTATCGCCCTTTCTATCTGTATTATATATGTGTATATATATATATATATATATATATATATATATATATATATATATATATATATATATATATATATATATATATATATATATATATATATATACATATCTCGTACAGGGGTGGTGACAGGCACGCTACGCCTTTCATTGTGTGTTTGTCAGTGTATACTGTGTTTCCCAGACTCCGCATGTTTGTGTCTGTACCTGTCACATTACACACCTGCCATAGGTTAAGATTACCTCCCATCCCACTTTGCGAGGGACAATCCCTCTTTGTGCAGTTGTGTCCTGTGAAATATTTGTGAACATAGCAAATGTCCTGTGACTTTGGGACAAACATATTCCCTATAGTTTATGTCATTGTTGCATGTCACCCTTATTCTGTATCTGACCCGCTTACATGTTACAGGACACGGAACACGTACCTGCGACCATTACTAAACTATAAGCTTTTTATCTATGCAAAACACTGTTGTTCTGGTTTTTGTCCTGGCCATGTGTGTGTCGTCCTGCTGACATCTGGCATATGTCCCACATTGGTAATTTGAACTGTGGCAACCCTACCGTACGTACATCTTGCCTAGCAATAGTGTTGGGTGATTGTGTACATGACTGCCTGTTCCACTCCTGGCAGTGGTCGTTTTACCCTTCAGAGCAGGCGCTATTTGTTCAGGGGTGACTAATTCTGGTGTCACCTGTTCTGTACATCATTGACCGTGATCTGCCAGTGGTCGGTGACACTTAGCCCTGTTTCACGCATATCCGTATAGTCGTATTTAAACATCGCTTACCAGCTGTGGGCAACGCTTATTCCCGCTAACGTGTGCTACACATATTCTGATGACCTGCATCCGGACTGCATTACCCGTGCCGTCGGGATTATGTTACATCCCTTGCGGGACGTGGGACCGGGAACATGCACGACAGTCACTGCATGTACCACTTGGACATCTGGGGGTTGTACACGATTTATGTAAATTTGTATCTGCAGTACACTACAGCAGTTACTCCACACTACACTCACATGGATGACTCCGTTAGTTTACAACTTTATGTGTCCAGTTAATGGTATGTCCATGTGATGTTTACTGGCTGTACTCCAGCACTAGGTATGTATATCACAATTAGGTACACCTGATAATTTGCTACACCTTCATACGACCGTGAATGCAGCATGCCGGGGTGACTAATGCCTGTCATGGGTACATCCCCTGGCTTGACACTACATCCATGATTACATTTTGTGGAGCCCCTCAGTAATGAGGCGGGTAATCCGTGATGACTGTGTGTAGGACAGTGCTTACACACATGTGCTCCCACAATTGCCTCTGCTCCAGTACATGACAGTTGCTTACTCGATGTTGTGGCGATGGGTGTCACTGTTTGCCCTGTTTGGTGTTTTGCCTCTGACAATCAGGCGTGTACCTACCGATGTACCTGGGAACCTATACACACAGCAGATGCTGATGGGAGAATCTACTGTTCAGGTGTTGACAATTCCGTGTTCCCATGGCTGTTGCTTGTACAATGTTTGAGGGCTGCCTATGTAGGATTCCACAGTGGGCCACCTTATACATCACAATTTACAGGTAGTCGTGTTTGCGTGCCATCCATGTTACTGTGTGCAGGTGGGGAGGGGTGTCAGTCTGTGGGAGCCTACACTGTCAAGGTATGTGCTATACGTTCCCTCTTTGCCAAGGCATAAGCATATTGGGCATGCCTCCGTCTGCCTACTGGGGCTGGCACAGTGTGTCCATGGTCTGGATCCCTCTGTGCCTGTGTTGGCCTTGGCACTTGTGGTGGACTGTGAGGCCCTCCCCCATTATGACCCTGCTGCAGCTGTTTCTGCAGGGTCATATTATGTAGCATGGCACATACTATGAAGATGTGGGCACACGTGCCTGGAGAGTACTGCAAGGCTCCACCAGATGTGTCCAAGCACCAGAACCGTGATTTCAGCATTCCGAATACACACTCTATGATGATTCTGGTTTGTGCGTGTGCCTCATTAACGCGTTCTTGCATTGGTGTGCATTTCTGATGGGGGTCATCATCCATGGCTCCAGTGCATAGCCAGCATCCCCCACAAGGTGACCTTGTGGGATGTCCCCCATGACAAATACCTAATACAGCTGTGAGGCATGCCAGATGTGGGAGTCATGGTATCTTCCAGGGCTGCCAGCACACACATCCATGATAATGCCCTGGGCATTGCACATGACCTGGCAGTTGATGGAGTGGAATCCCTTGCAGTTTATGTAGCGCCTACCATACTCACCGGGTGGTGACTTAATTTGTATGTGCGTGCAGTCTATCGCACCCAGTACCTCTAGGTAGTTTGCCACACGGTGGAAATGATGCATATTGCTGGCCAACTCCTCCTGAGTTCAGGGGAAGTGTATATGCTCATTGGCATGTGGTAACATGGCATCCAGGAACTGGTGTAGTACCCTGGATGCCGATGCCTGTGAGATCCCCATTATATCTCCAGTTGGCCTTTGAAAGGTACCTGTGGCTAGTATTCGCAAGCTTACACATACCTTCGTGTCCACTGGGATGGGTTCCCCTCTGTTGTTTCTCATTCTCAGGCATGGCTGGCACAGCTCTACTATTTACTGTAAGATGTCCCTGTCCACCCTGTAACGTTCTACTATCTCCAGATCATGTAGCCCCTGGTAGGTTACCCTTGGTCTGAACACTCTTCTCCTCCTCTGAAGCCTACGGTGGTTGTCGGCATCATCCTCCACAACACCGTCGGTCTGTAACACATGCTGATGAATCACAGCTATGGCAGCTCCCAACATGTACATTTTAAAAGTTCCCTGTCTGTTTGCACCTATGGTGCGGTGTTTGGGAATACACAGGTGTGTGTTGGGTGCTTTCACACTTTATACTGTTCTGCTGTGAACACTGATGATGTCATAGGGTGTTTATGTATGATCGTGGCTACAGGGTATCTTCTGTGTTTTATTTACAAAACCGCTATTGTGCTGCCTTTGGTGTTGCATTACATTTGGATGCTGTGCTTACCTCCTGCCCTTTCGTTTACATTTGTGCATGTTACACCTACCATTTGCTGGCATGCATCCAGCTGCCTGCTTTCATTTGTATTAGACCTGGCTTATCTTGCGTAATGTGTGCTATTGCCGATCTACTGTGGGTTTGCTTTGCTCTGCTATGACAGTTCTCCTATCTTTGCATTCCAGGTCCTCCACACCTTTCTTTGCAATTCTATGCCTCCCCTGTCCTGTTTTGCAGGTTTCTGCATGCAGGCTTGTCTACTGCCGTCGATTGGCCGCTGTGTGTTGATTGGTGTTAATTGCTCATTACTACGCCAATTACCCTGCTTCGACATTTCCTTCTTTTCTTCCCATGACCTTCTTGTTTGTACTATTCGTGGCGAGTGCATCCGCTTACCGGGTTTCGGGCATGAATTCATCCCCATACACATGCGCTTTCGGGCACCATGTGTGCTTTCAGCTAAACGGTTCTATACCCTCCTCCCCACCCCTGTCCTTCAGCTTTGCATAGCAATGGCCAGGCCAGATTTGCATTGCTCCAATGTGCTTACTGATACGGTGGCACACCCCTCTGCTGATGTCATGTATCATCTTTGATACACTCCTCGGTGTTATAACACTGCGCCGTCAGGTACATCCTTAATCCGTCAGGTACATCCTTAATCCGGTGGGACATTTACAATTCAGTATTACCTGCCTCATTGGCATGGCATTGACTACTAATTCATAGTTACAGCGCTGAACACTGTCGCGGGCCCCTGGCAACCCTTGCACCTTGCTTGTGGTGTGCCATGCCTACCATTGCATATTATGGTGCAATCCTGATTTGTCTTTCATTGCGATTTTCTGCCATTTTTATATATTTCCTTTGTATTCCTGTTTGCACACACATGCCCTGCGGTTGTACTGTGCGTTACTGTGGACATGACATTAAATGTTGTTTTTTAGGTGTTGTGCATCTTTTCTTGTGCCATTGGCTATGTATTTCTCCATTGGCATATGTTAACTTTGTAATACATGTGTGTGGTCCACTTCCATAACTCCGATGTTCTGTTTGGGAAAATGTAAACCGTGTTTTTTTGGTTTACATTTCTATGGGCTTGCGCTATGCCTGCACCACTTTGTGAATCGCCGTATGCCTTCATTAGCATGGTGTGACACTGCACATGGGGTGATTTGCATACCTATGCTGAGGGCTGCGTAGCTCTGGCATACGCCGGTAGTGCATGTGGGATTGGTTCGTACCTGAATCTCTCGGCGGACATATTTGGTGTTATGCTGCCTACACTACGCCTGTGCTTGACGCAAGCTTCATGAATCCGGGGGACAGTAAATACAGAGTTCAGGATCACAGGAATTTTAAAACAACATTGCAGGACAGTCTCAAATAAATACAGAAAACATCTAAACTATTCTTTACAATATTCCTATCTATATCTAAAATATATCACTGTACCCTAGTTACTTACTATTAGCAAAGCAAATGCAGATGAGAAGTGCTGAATGAATGTTTCTAGGTCCAACACAATATACAAAATGCCCAGGCTCTGACAGAGTTCCCAAATTCATTTCAAAACATTAGTGCTGGGTTAGCCTGGATGACATCATTATTTGTCACCTGCCTTCAGTTCCCAGTCTAACAGAAACTTAACAAAATTTAACATTTCTGTGTGAAAAATACATATCTCTCAGATGTTTGCTCAGAACTGGAAGTCATAAAACAATTACATACTTTTACATTTTAGACCTAGTATTACATCTCTCCAAGTCAACAGAAAAAAAAAAACTTCTAGCTGTAGACATTGTGTCTGCTTGCTGCACTGAAACTACTTTTTATAGCATATCATAAATCACTTTTAATTTCAACTTATTTTCTTGAAGCTATGCTAGTTAACTCTGTGTGTTCCAGCTTCTACTATTAAAGCATACATTTGCACAGGTATATAGTTTACATACATTTGTGTTCTTTTCCAGTAGGGTACACTGTGGTTACATTCTTGAAGCTCAGTACATAACATACAGTTATCTTACATTTGTAATACAAGCATATGAATCATATTAATATTCACAAATGACACATGATTATTTACAAAATTCCAGCTAGCTGGGCTGGCAGCATCACACAAAGAAGTTTTCACATACAGAATACATTGATTGATGTGTATTTCAAACAAATCTAATCATTATAACAGAAATATGCTGAAAATAGAACACAATGTAAAGTTAAGCTGCTGCTCACAATGCATGCTCTAATTAGGTTCATTAAAAGACTATATAGTGTTAGAGTCAGTCTGTAGTCCAATGCCATATGCCACCTCCTTCATGCCTGTTGTCATATGCCAGTGCATCATATGAACTGAGGATCTGCTACTGTTTGTCATGTAATTGATCATGGCTAATACTTCTAAATAGTCATCATGTGACTTAGTAAACCAGTAGCATTCCAAATGTCACACAACATTGTTAAACAACCCCCAAGCAACAATGTGGAGTCAAACATCCATACCCCAATCTGTGTGTTAGGCAGTTATTGCATGTTCACTTTGAATGGCTGGCTAGGCTTAAATGCTGAAAAAGTTGTATATATAGGTGTGTGTGTGTGTGTGTGTGTGTGTGTGTGTGTGTGTGTGTGTGTGTGTGTGTGTGTGATTGTCTATATCTATGTATCTGTGTGTGTGTGTGTGTGTGTGTGTGTGTGTGTGTGTGTGTGTGTGTGTGTGTCTATAGCTATGTGTGTGTGTGTGTCTATAGCTATGTGTGTGTGTGTGTCTATAGCTATGTGTGTGTGTATGTGTGTGTCTGTTTATATGTGTGTGTGTGTGTGTGTGTGTGTGTCTATATCTATGTGTGTGTGTGTGTGTGTGTGTGTGTGTGTGTGTGTGTGTGTGTGTGTGTGTGTGTGTGTGTGTGTGTGTGTGTGTGTGTGTGTGTGTGTGTGTGTGTGTGTGTGTGTGTGTCTATATCTATGTGTGTGTGTGTGTGTGTGTGTGTGTGTGTGTGTCTATATCTATGTGTGTGTGCGTGTGTGTGTGTGTATATATATATATATATATATATATATATATATATATATATATATATATATATATACACAGACATACATATACTCCAAAATCACACAAACTTGGAGAAATTCATGTCTCATAAAATAAAACTGAAATCACATCATTTGTAACACTAAGTTCAGGCATACTCGAACATCACACACTGAAATCCTGCAATTTTTCTGCCACAACAATCTGAAACTCATTAAAACAGAATATGACAAGGTGTAGGTTTCCCATCATCTACTCACACATCATTTAGATATATCATTACTAAGATTATCAATCAGCAATCCTTGGAAAAAGGATTATGTAATTACTGTCTTCTGTAAGTATAATAGTGTTTATCGTATTCAGGTTAGCCTTCTTTGATAGTGTAGTTTTGATAAATACAGCTAGGTATTAATTTTTACTTTGGTGAGCTGTATTAGACCAATTCACTAACAAAGTTAACTGCAGTTCATATTGCAGTGAGGATCTTTTCCTTCATTTTTCCATTGGTAAGACATTATTGTTTATGAAAACAGCTAAATCAAAACATTTTATTTGAAAAGCAACTTGAAGACATGGCAAAACAGAAAAATAAGAGAAGTAAACAGCCAACAAGCAGCCACCTCTCATTAGAAGTTCCTGGCTCTATTTACTAGCACACCTTGTCCATTGCCTTTCATCCTCTGTTTTATCTGATCTGTTACATTTCACTGTCAGTCTTGTAACAGTGGTAGTCTGTGCTATCAGTAATAAGGAAGGACTCATTAAAGATTTTTATTGTCCCCAGGTTTTCATTAGCATTCTCATCTGTCCATTATGTCTTTCATCTTGATGACTCAGAAAGCAATCTCCTGCAACATGTTAAGACAAACACTCTCAAGAAAAAGAGCTTTGATTAATGGCTTTTGAAAAACTGCAGGGGTCATTGCTAAGTAAATGAATAAGATGTTACTTGGAGTACACAGCTCATTATTTTACTAAGGATATACAATTCCTGGCACAAAAAACAGTGGTAAATTCACATTGGCAGTATTACTCAAGAAACAGACATTTAACAGAGAAGCAAGAGTATATGCATCATTTCCTCATAGGCATATTACTTGGCTTTGAAAACTACATTGAAATTCAAGCGTATTTACTTTCAGGCCTACTCACTCACCTGAATGTGTTACCCATGTTTTTAGTTGAATACCCCCATAGCTGTTCCATCTGGCAAGCTTAAACAAAACCTTTTAAAATTAAACTGTTACTGCTTTATTGATGCACATGTAACATAATATAATTAGACTTCTAAAGCAAATATTTTAGTACCTGCATCAGTATTATAGTTACCTGTAGAAAATATGATTTTTCTTGAGAATGAAGCCTTATGGCAGCAAGAAGTGCCTGTCTGTGGTCTAATAGGCACAGATTGATTTTTACCTTATGGCTCTTATTAGCAATCTAACTTTACAATCATTGAACAAGCTACAAATAAATATGGAGAAAAAAGCAAAAGTAAGAGAGTGTCTGTGTGTGTGTGTGTGTGTGTGTGTGTGTGTGTGTGTGTGTGTGTGTGTGTGTGTGTGTGCATTCATCATCACTAACAAAACATCATTATTGTATCTTTCAAGCTGGGATTTATATTGTCATATAGAATGCATTTAAACACAAACATAAGCTGTTCAAGCACTTCTGCTGCCATTTGGTGGATCTCAAGCGTTGAATTAAATATAGCCATCTGTGATAAAAGGGTGATGTTAAGTCACAGCAAAGATTCATTTCTAAAGGAATGTGTTGTTTGGAACAACAGAACAGAATTATGAACATGCCATTTGTGTTTTACCTTTTTGCTATTTGCAGCATATGGCTTTTATGATCCATTTTTATTATACAATCTGCATTTTATGCTACTAATTTTAACTTCCATAAGATTCTGTCACCCTTAAAACTGTTTCCTCTATGTTATCCACTTTCTTGCAAAATAGTTAAAGTATGTAATACATAAAGAGGCAGCACACATTTCCAAGTAAAATCTTGATATCCAGAATGAAGAAAGTACATGTTCTGAGCAAATATTTATACTAAAAAAATATTCTGCATGTCACAGTCTAAAATACATACATCTCAGATATGAATTTTAATGAATACAAAGCAATACAGCTACAGAAATACATGCAATGCTAAGAAAAACAAATAAAACATGTTTAAAGAATTCCTGCCATTTTACTTATAAACACAATGTCCGTTTTAAACAAGGCTGCAGGACCAAAAGGCTAAGGTTCAAGACATGAATCAATCTCTTTACTCCTAATTGAGTACATTTTGATAAATAGGTATGAACATACATTCTTATAAAAGCAATGTCAAATTTAAACAAGCCTGCAAGACCAAAAGGTCCAGGTTCAAGAAATGAATCAATTACTTTACTCCTAATTGAATACATTTTGATAAAAAGGTGTAAGCATACACCCTATAAGTCAGTTGAATAATAGAAGTATAATAAAATACCTGATGAAATTATTTCAACTCTGTCATTGTGTAAAAGGATTCAGAAGAAAGAGCTATGGGAACTCAGCCTGCAGGAAGTTTAGAGATACTTCAGTATAGAGCTAGCTATTGTTACGTCTGAAATATGTGCATTTAAGAGCTTGGTGGAATCATGGACTTGGAGACATCACTTCTTATTCGTTACATACCTATATAAATTAGTGACAACAGCCTTGGGCAGATTAACAGGGATAGATACCAGTTCTGCTAAACACAAAATATTTAGTACTTTTCTCTCTTTTCATTTTGCAAAACTGAACATTTTATCATGATAGATGCAGAGTGCATGACATTGTAGTAAGTTACAGTGCCTTTTAAAATGAATTATCTTTAATAATTATATCACACATTAAAGATCCACGGTAGTACAGCGGTAGCATTGTTGCCTCGCAGCAAGAGGTTCTCCCATTTAATTCTCGGCTGGAGTGTCTTCTGTGTGGAGTCTGCATGTCCTCCCCATGGTCGAGTGGCTTCCAAAAGACATGCATGAATGGGTGTGCCTTCACTGAAGATTGGGCATTGGGCTGGCAACTTGGCACCATAAAAATTGACTGGCAATCATTAGCGGACCGGAATTCTGTTGTGGCGACCCCTAACAGGGAAAAGCCGAAAAGACAAACAACATTTTAAGGTAAAGAAAGAATGTGGTTCATGCACCATTGAAATACTCCTTGCATTTTTCTAGAGTATTCTTCTTCTTCTTCTTTCGGCTTTTCCTGGTTAGGGGTCACCACAGATTTTTCTAGAGTATTGCAAAAAAAAAAAAAAAACAAAAGCCTAAACTGTTACAGGCAGCATAGAGGAAGGAGTAGGCTGCATTTGGGTTACATATGAACTAGATGTCAGTGATCTGACAAGACCCAGTTTAGACCAGGCAACTAAAATATTTAACTATAACAACAGCTTCAATGGTCTTTCAAATATTTGTTAACAGAATTATAGATTGTACTTATAAGTGAAGCAGAATAAGCTGAATATCCTACCAAAGTGCTTGGAAATGAAATAAAAAGATTGCTTGTTAGATTAAATGTACCCTGGGATCCAATAAACTACGTTTACATGTTTGTGTGGTGAGCAGCAGAGGTAATTACATGTTTATGCTGTGTAACAACCCTGCACTGGCCCAGTAATCAAGGACCCTCAATCCTCACCACTGGCAACAGTGAGGGACATACACAATGGGAGGATGACAAGTACAAACATGGTAAAGTGCAATTTCCCTTAAGAGCACACAGAGATCAGTCAGTCTGGGGCTGGTTTCTTCCTCTTTCTCCAGATCCCCACTAAGACTCCCCACTGGCACAGCTATAGGATTGAGATCTCAGCCGAGTGGCCATGCTAAGACCTCCAGCACCCTCTCTGTCCAACCAGTGCTTTGTGTCCCTGCTGAAGTAGCTGACACACACACTATGAGATTTGATTTGTATGCAAGCACACACATACATGCACACATACCAGGGGAAGGCTGGCACAGGTTAACTAGCTCTGCCCCCTTTTGCCCAGACTGTAAGGTAGTTTCAGTTGCCACCAGCCAACTCTTTATCAGCTACTATAAGGCCCTTAAAAGGGTGTCCAATTCTACTATGTAATGTTACTATTATCCAAATGGTAGTGTTGACCAAGACTTGCAAGGCTATTTAGGAGTGGCCTGTACCATGTCACCAAATACATATGCAAGTACTCTAGGAGCTTAAATATGTCTCACAAATATCAGCCACAAAGATAGGTTTAAATATATTTAATAATAAATAATAGAAGAACAAGACAATACTCAGAAAACAAACACAGTTACTTCAGAGTTCAAAATCACAGGAAATATTTTAAAACAACATTACAGGACAGTTTCAAATAAATACAGAAAACATCTAAGCTAATCTTTACTATATTCCTATCTATATCTAAAAGAGATACTATGCCCTGAATTTTGCTTACAGACAGGCAAGAGCAAATGATGACGATGAATGGATGTTTCCAAATCAAAGACAAAATACAGATTGCACAGTCTCTCTCTGAGAGAGTTCTTAAATCAATATCACATTTTACTGCTGGGTTAGCTTATGTGACATCATTCTTTGCCACCTGACTTCAGTTCCCAGGCTAAACAGAAACTTAACAGAATTTTAACATCTCTGTGTTAAAAATACATATCTCTCAGAACTGTACAGCTTCTGGGAAGTCAAAAAGCAATAAAGCACTTTTTGCATTTTAAACCTAGTAACTACTTCTCTCCAAGAGAATAGAAAAAAACTTCTAGCTCTAGACAGCCTGTCTCCTTGCTGCATTGAAACTAACTTTATAACACATCGTATAGCACTTGATTTTGACTTATTTTCTTGAAGTTTTGTAAGTTAATCTTCTGTGTTCCAGCAGGGTATGCTGTGGTTACATTCTTGAAACTCAGGTTATAACATACAGCTCTGTATAAATTATATCAGTATTCACAAATGACATAGTATTATATACAAATCTCCAGATAGCTGGGCTGGCAGTTTCACACTGCACATTGCATTTAAATGTAAACAAGTGGGGTTTTGTGGCCAGCAACAGTGTTAGTGGCCAGGAAACCATGTAAAGCAACATGAATAGTGAACCTATGCATCTCAAAAGAAAACTCGGTTAGCAGGGCTGTGAGGAATGCCACAATGATTACCAGGGTTTAACATATAAGTAATATATATGGTCCAAATACAGTATAGGACAGTGTATGCAGTGCAGAGTATTGTGAAATCCCATTCCAGGCATTCTGCACAAAAGTTGTGTAAATGATCTGTAGGGATGCATGAACTGCCATTTAAAATAAACAGTCAAGGGAAGTGTGTATTAGATAGGGACACACAGATGAATTGTAGGAATGAATACAGGGAAAGAGAACAGGTGAAACAGCCTAGTACAGCAGATGTGGGCATATCAGTGGAAGACAGTTATAGCAGGTACACTAATCACATATCATTATGGTACAATAGAGATTGCACATTGAAAATGAATACTATGTGACTGTCACACAACGGAGAAAATGTCTTTGTGAGGTAAGCATCCTGGTATGAAAAATGCATTTATCAGGGATGTTATATACAACTGGGCTTGGGTGCATATTGTGAAGTTATGCAAACTGATTTGCCTGAATATGAGTACAATGTCAGCATAGGTCTCCAACAAGTGGAACACAGTTACAGGCTCATGCACAACAGTAAAAGAAGCAAGCACAGTCATGGACAATATCAGACTAATACCACCCCATGTCTGTAACACAACATATGTGATTCTGAATGATCATAGATGGTTCTGCACAAACATACTTTTACAACTATTATGACATCCTAGCAATCTATGAAAGTAATCATGCACACTGTCCTGACACTATAATATCTGCTGGAGTTGTTAGGAGGGACACTGCAATACCAGTATGTGACATTAGAATCACTACAGTCTAGGTGAATGATGTGCATGGCAGATTTATATGGCACAATCCAGACTGTCAGTAATGTAGCCCATGCCATGAATGTTATAAAACAGCTATGTATGTACTGTGTGCATCACTTGAACAGGCATCACATGTGCATCTGGTGTAATACCTTAATGGGTGTTCAGCACCACCTGACAGTGATGTTTATGCAACAAAACTAATACCTAAATATGTCCAATAACATGTCACAGCTCACTGTGGCAAAGGTTGTGCACTTCAGTTAAACATTACTGGAAGATATGTAGGGAGGTATATGACTGCACTCTGTTATTGATGAGATGAAGGCTATGAACTATGGAGATATTATGTCCATTGATGTGGATACCTTTCACATACTCAGTAGTTGTGTTAAATACAAGGGAGTAGTCAGTACTGTAGCTGCATGCTGGTGGATGGTCCACATACGATCTACCCAAGAACACATATCACACAGCAGTTGTTCTGCTTATAGGTTTGATGTCTACATCATCCTTGAGTTGTGTGTTTGTTTTCATAATGTAAAAAAATTACCCCATGTTTTTGTTTTATCGCATGTGTTGTCATGATTTTGGCAGCAATCTGTGGTGCATGTTGATACTATCTGTATTATACTAGTATTACCATTGGAGTCAATGATTGCCCACAATCTGTAGTCTGTCAGACAGCTGCTTGAACATAGGATGTGTATATCATTTGTGATGTCTATGACTTAAATAATGGACAGGAAAGGGCCGAACAGACAGCCCTGATGCATGGTCCTGATTGCTGGACCAGAAATATAGGTCACTTTACACATTTCAGCATATTTAGATGCCACATATGTGATCCACTGGTCTACCCACTTGGTGATATAGTTGTTTATGGCCACATCTGATAGTGTTGAGTGACTACCTCAGTGTAGATTTATGTCAGATGCCTTGCCTGATCATGTTCCACAGGATGATAGTGTTGTCATCATGCATGCCCTCAATGACCTCTTTGAGGACATCTAACAGATGTAACAGACATGGATGTAGCATTAACAACTCACGCAGGTATGTTGCAAACAGCTGGGATATTACTAGTGTCCATTTAGAAAAGGTCCATAGTGACATGTTGGTCTACCTCACAGATGAGGAGAGTCAGGTTGTGTCTATACATGCATGCATCCGGTGTTGTCCCCCACAACTCAGATGGATGGATGTTGATGTACACTCTTCTATAGGGACACAGTCCATGTGGATCATGTGTTGAAGTTTGTATAAAACCTTGTCAGGAAGGTGTATGTGCTGAGTCATACTGTAGATGATTTGTGATGTTGTCACAACCCATTGATTCTGTGCGATAGGCCTGGATGAAGGTAAGACTGTGCGTACTGCCTATCTTGATCTGGCCTAGGATTTTGACTCAATCACCCACTCAGGTATCATTGCAAAACTCTCCCAGCTTGTGATTAAGCTTTATATCAGGAAATGGTTAACCAAATTGCTCACAGACAAAACACATGCAGTGAAAGTTAGTGAATAAACCTCTACTAGTAGAGTTGTCACTATAGGTGTACCCCAGGGATCTGTGCTTGGTCCTTTACTGTTTGTAATGCATTTCTCAGCAGTCAAGACTAATGGGGGCTTATCAAGTTTTGCTGATTCTTGCATATTGAGTGCAATCATTGAGTCCACCAGTGATGATAACATACTACAGGAGGAGCTAACATAGACAAATGATTGATGCCAAAGCCACACGGTCTACAAATAAATGCAAAAATGTGTGTTTAGCTTGTCCTTCTGCAAAATGGAATTCTCTGCTAATTACATCATTGACAACACTCCCCTTATGCTAAAACCCAGTGGTGAAAGACATGGGAACACAACTAGATAGTAATCTGAACTTTGACCACCAAGTGTCCACAGTGGCATGGAAAAGCTCTGTTGTGCACCTCATAAGTCAGACCATCATATTCAGATCTGAGGATTATATAACAGCACTGTACTCGAAACTCATCAGAACACTAATAGAGTATAATGTTCCCTTTTGCATGTACTTCACCAGACACCTGCAGCAGCTGGAAAGACCACAGGGGCTTCTCACCTAGAAAATACAGGGCCTACAAACCATGCCATGATGTATGTGGATAAACTAAAAGCCCTGTCACTGCAATCTGTATTGTATAGGATGAGGTAACTTGTGCCTGGCCTCCAGGCCATTCTCTGACCCTGCCCTGGTGGGAATACTGCACATCCACAAATCAGCTATAGTCGATGACATTGGCAGAGTCTGGTGAGGAGAAAATGCTAATAGCAGTGTCCCACATGCTGGGGTACAATACACTCTCTAATGTCAAGCAAGGGCACAAATGCACACACTCCCCAGTTGACTGCAGTGAGAACAGAACCCTACCTATTTAAATACCCCAACTAGAGAATGCAGTCCTTTAAGGAAGCACCATGGCACAAGTCTGACTCTTACAAGGCTGCAGCACCACTTATGGTGGATGACATCAGCACTGGATGTTGGAAAGAAGATGTTGGGAGGTCTGTATGAAATGGATGTGTATGCTTATGCAAGTGTTAAAATACTGTCAGTGCATGGAATTGGAGTGGTAACTGTCAGATACACACTTATGCTCTTTTGGATAGACACACACACACACACACACACACACACACACACACACACACACACACACACACACACACACCAGTTGACTGCAGTGAAAAAAGATCCCTTACCTACCGAAGTGCACAGACTAGAGAACACAGTACATTAAGCAGCATGGCACAAGTCTGACTCTTACACGGCTGCAGGATAACTTACGGTTGATGATGTTAGCACTGGATGTTGAAGAGAAGATGTTGGGAGGCCTGCATGAAATGGATGTGTAGGCATGTGCAACTGTCAAGATAGTTCAAGTTCTGCAGGTTACCAGATTGATGAGTGTGCACTGAGTAGTATGTAGTGTTTGTGTTCCAATGTGCAGGTAAAGTTAAATGGAGCTCAGGAAGTTTGCACTGTTAACTTCCAATGGGCAGAGCCTAAACCTTTTGACAGAATCAAATTATGTTCTCACATTTCAAACAAATGAGGCACTTTACAAACTATATGCAAACAAGTGTCCACATTACTACAATTATTTAAAAATCTGAATGTGTATTGTCATTCTAAAGATGTACATAGTATTTCACACAACATTTCTTATTAATTTATATAGTATAGTTGATATATTTGCGACCAGGTACTGAGAGACCAGGGCTGCAGTGCATGAGGGAGGTAACACATGGCTGCATTGAAAATATCTGGCATATTATTAGAGAGGGTCTTCATTTTGTTATGCTTCCATACATAATTTCATGCCATGAAGACTAAATGCACAGTAAACAGAAGTAATACATGCTAATATTCAGTTTGCATAGTGCAACCCCGAGCAGCGAGTAAAGTGGTTGCGCATGTGGGATAGACAGTTGTACTGTGTTCCCTGCTTGCACATAATTAAGCAGTGTGCAAATGCGAAGCTCATTGTTAAAATTCTGAGAGTTAATATTGAGTGTCTGAAAAACATTTGCTACTTAGCTGACCCTGTGGCAGCAGTTGTAAACACATTGGCGCATTTCTTTTTGAGCCCAGATAATACTGAGTTAGAATCCAGGTATATGTAATACTTTTAAATAAGTAGTGATAATGCAATGAAATTATTGTTATACTATATTCACTGTTTGTTACTTTTTAAATAAATAGTAAAAATGCAATGAAAGTATCATGTTACTATGTTTTACTTTAGTGCGGCGGGTTTAAGCAGCATTGCACACAGGTAAACTGCACCACAGAAGAGCTGTTCACCATTGCTTGGCACTGGTGCATGTTCCCAAACTCTGTGCAAACACAGATGCCAAAAAGAAAATGACTCCAGTGTTTTTTTTTTTTTTTTTGGTACTTATGTGTGTTGTGTGCAACTCTATTTTTTAACCAGATTATAGGTGTTAAAATGGCCTAGACAGGAAAGTGGTGAAACGAGGAGTAAGCTGGGGGAAGAACAAATGGAAAGATATACAGGAATGTGCAGGAAGGAGTTAGGAAAAAAACATACCTATCCATTTCTTTAACAGTGTAAACTGAAAATATGTACATAATATTAGCTGAATTTGGAATGTGACCTACACAAAGTGGGGGGACAACAATGCAATCATTCCACAAAAAAAACACAAAATGACAAACTGTAGAGAAAAGCCACAAAAAACATCCACAAGCTGAAATAAAGGACACCCCATTTAATGAAATTACTTAGTCAGTTAAAATCAGTTAAAATAAAGCACTTTCATTTTAAACCATTTTAAAACTTCAAAATACATTAAAATTTGTATTTTTCTCTCTTTTTAAACTGCCAGGTAAAGTTACATGATAGCCTTATCTAACTGAATTACTGTCAAGGCAACACACCCCAAAACATTTCCATAGCAACTATCCTATGTAAATGCCATTCCCGTGAATCAAAATAAATGCATTATATTATTTAACAATATTACAGCCAACAAAATTACTTAATTAAAAATCAACATCTTTTTAGCTTCTTTTTAATGCCCTGAGCTTAAGAATTGGTGCTGTGTTGGCTTGTTCATTCAGTGCTGGTCAGCAATACACATTCCAGTATATATGACAATAAAGTTCTCTTACTTGAAGTTTGATCTTTCATGGGCCTCCTCTGGGGTCCATATAGATTTTTTTCCAAAATGGTGAATTAAAAAGTATGATTAGGATGATCAACAATATGCTTGTATAGGGCATTGGTCTCCTTACCTTTCTTAATTTCATGCATATGTTCTATTATTCTTTCACGTAACTTCCTTTCTGTTTTCCCTATATAAAAACATTCACATTGTTGACTGCATTTTCAATAAATTTTGTTTCACAATCCCCCTTGTCGGACATCCTAAAACATTTACCTCTGATATAAAAAATATCCCCCATTTGTATGTATTTACAACAAGACCATCTGACACATTAAAACATCCCAGGATTGATTCTGCTGGGATGTTTGACCCCTTCAAAATATTCTTTCACATATAGCACTTTCTAAAAACCAACATAGGTGCCATTCCTATCCTATCCCTGAGTGTTCTGCCCTCCTTGAGCAATATCCAGTTTTTATTACGTATTGCTCTAACGTAAGCATTATCTGGACTATAAGTCAGGATAAGGGAAGTGGAAAAGGAAGTGTCCATATTAACTTATTGTACAGGAAGATCTTGTGTCTGCACAGAAGAATTTAATAGCAGAGAAAAATATCCACTTTCTCTTTTTCCTATTACTTCCTGGATCATCTCATTTATTAATTTAAGAGTATATCCTCTATTTAGGAACATTCATGTCATCAAATCACATTCTTCAACAAAATGTTGATCTAATGACACCATGTGAGCTGTATTGGCTGGCTGCCTTTTGACCACAGAATTTTTTCTGTGAGTAGGGGTGGCAGCTGGTAAAATGCAGCAATGTGTTGGGATAGGTGGACTTGCAAAATAGCTTGGATATATAACACTGGTGGATAACATCCTCAATCAAAAGGGCATCTAAGCAGGAAAGTTTGGAGTCACTGTACACACTGGTGAAAGATAAAAAGGTAGTTGTTTGACTAATATATGCTATAAAAGATTTAATTCCCATTAACGTTCCTTTTCAGATAATAAAAACATCATCCAGATATCTCTGTTACAACTTGAAATGTTCTTTATATTGACATCCCATCTCATACTTCCATTCCTAGTCAAACTTGACTATATTGGCGAATAAAAATCCTACTGGTGACTCCATCACCACTCCTTCTTTCTGTAAGTAGTATGTTCCACTGGACCATACTAAATTATTTTTAAGTATCATTTCTAGCATTTCTTCATACAAGTTAGTATGATTCTGATTCCAGCACTTCCTATTCAGATATTCAATTAACCACTGGATTCCCTGTTCATGTGGAATAGATGTATACACATCCCTTACATTTATGTTGAGAAGGATGTTGGTGTCATCACATTTCAACTGATTAATTTTCTTGAAAAATTCCCAAGAATCTTTACATAAATATTCCTCCTCCAAAATCAGGGGCTTCAATTTTATATTATATAATTTTTTGATAATTTGACTATTGAAGTGTGGGATTCAGACCTATGCATGAGGGACAGAACATGTTCTTCCACAATTGTGATTTTTTTCCTCATTGCCACAGAAGAAGTGTTGCTTAGATATAGTCATGAATCATTCATAAATACAGTTGACTGTTTGAGTTGTTAACCATGTATGTGTGTGACCTGGCAAGGTTCTTGTTTATAGATTCCTTTGTGTATGTGTCTTATTTAAGTGTGAAGGCCATCCAAGTCCAAATAGCAGAATTATACTTACAGAAATATAATAGACAGTATAAACTTAGTTATATATCTGAAAACACAATAAGGATGTCTCATCCCTCATATATATAATTCATATAAGCTCCTCTATCTAAAGTGCTATAAGTGGTATTGAATATAATGTGAAATGGAACAACAATAAAAATGTCTGGAATGTACTGTATTAGAAGGACAGCCATACACTTACACCTGTTGCCACAAGAATGTTGAACTAATACTTGCATATTTTTCTGTTCATTCCACTTGCTGTATTGAGCCCAGGACCATCTGTATTACAGCCGTAGACTTACATCTGCAGCCACAGGAATAGTTAAATGACAGTTGCAAAATTCCCTATTCATTCTTAAGTTTTGTGTGTTAACTGTAATGCAGCAATGATTAGCATGTGCGTGCAGTGCCCAGCAGAAGTAATAGAATGCATCCATTTTAAACTATTGACTTTCTGCATCCTGTTTGCATCCGTTTTAAACTTTTGATTATCTGCATCCTATTTGCAAGTGTTCAATGGCTGCAGGTGTTGGGGAACCTTGCTAACCACTAGCCAACATCACTTAGTGGTGTTGCAAGAAGGAAAGCAAAAATTGCAACAATGTATCCGTTCTGACCTTTACATTGTCTACGCCCTGTCTGCTTCCTGTGTGGGCCACTGCTAAGTGTCACTCAAACAAGATAAGCACAGCTAAACCTGGCATTCATTGTGTTTCACTGTTCCCCTTGTTTGTGCTAAGCCACTCACCGCAAAAACACTAGCATTAAAAAATAAATAATAATGGGAAAATCAGTTGAAATGAAGAAAATCATTATATGAAATAAACACTACAACATTTTTATTGGTACACATAATATGTTTTTTCACAGGTCTGGATTTGAACTCTCTCACCAATGAACCTTTAGAACACAGTAAGTGTGCCTTATCCCTCTTTGCCACACAAACAGCTTTGCAACAGGGAACTGATATCATTCTGCATGAAACCAACTGCAACATCATTCACAGTACTAAGAAAAGATATGACAGCTGTTTGTAAGTGACTCTTATACAATTTGACTTGCAGATGTGCAGTATTAGGGCAAGGTTGGAGATTGCCTTATAGGCCAGGCACAAGTCCCTTCTAAGCAGTCTATAATATACCAAATAAAGTACCAGGGCTTTCAGCCTGTCCATGTTGGTCATGGATTGGAGTCCCTGTATTTTCTTAGTGAGAAACCTCTGAGGTCTCTCCAGCTGCTGCAGATGTACCTCACTAGACACCGCCAGCAGCTGGAGAGACCTCAGAGGTTTCTCACTCACTGCTTCATCAGTGGTTGAAGTATCCACACACAATCATGGCATGCCATGGTGTTGTGGTCCTGGGTGCCCTCTTCATGGAAGCTCATCCAGCAGACATCAGTCATGTTCAGGTAGCAGCAGTGCATTTGGCCATGGTTGTGGATATGCCACTGCAACTCCTGGCAGAGGCATTTCTCATAGTTGGGTACAACGATGATGAACTGCCACCTATGCCATGCATGGATCACACTTGTCTGACATACCAAGACATAGAGCTCGCACAGAGCTTGGCTGTGTTCATGCAGATACTCACACACCAGTTTCACCTGGAGGACACATACAGACACACACACTACAGTTACATGGTTCAGCCATGAAGCTTAAAGCTAATTTTGCCTCCCTGGCCATTTTTTTACATTATCCAAATGTCTGCCTGCTCCTGTTTCTTGCGCGCACACACACACACACACACACACACACACACACACACACACACACACACACACACACACACACACACACTCACACAAACACTCACACTTCCCAACCTTTTGTGTTAGCCTAGGCTTCCTGCCCCTCTACCTGACAACACCCTGTGCAAGTGATGATAACTGTGCCACATCCTTGTTTTCTATATTTTGGATTCAGGGATACATAACATTTGTGTCTGATGCTTAGTGTGCATAGCTGACTTAATGCTTAGTATATCTGCTTTTCTGATGTTGTTTTGCTAATTGCACTTTTGACATATTTTGGTCTTAGAAGGTTAGACAGTTGATAGAAAAAAAAAGGTTTGCATCAGTATTGTTAATGATCTTGTGTGGGTTGTGAAGTCTGAAACTGAAATGTGTGTCATTACTTTCTAACTTCTGTCTTTAATGATTTTGCAGTACAAAAGTATGACACTAAACTGAGGACATTTGGTGACACTCAGTACTTTTAAGAGGTATGAATGTGTGGATCTTTGATACCTGAGGCCTACTACTTGATAGAGGACAGATGTAGTCACATAAGTTTATGTTGTCACATGTTAAATGCATTTCTGTACAAATCACCACTTTTGACTTGCTGTTTCCTTACATTACCAAGTAACAACATGCAGTGATATGCTATTAATTTGTATTATTACATAATACACTACAGGTTCAGCACTTACCTTGTAAATCCAGCAGTAGAAACAGTTTTAGTTCAGGGCTGACTCTGTCTGATGCTAGCAGTACATAACCCTTCCAATGGTAAGTAAAGGTTGTGAGTGTTTCCTGGCATCAGTGCTACTATATGTATGTGCATAGGATGAAGGTTTTAGCCCCTTAGGTGGTGAGTGAGTGTGCTATGCATTGCCTCTTAGCTAATGCAAAGGCATATCGAGCACACCTATGTCTACCTACACCAACAGCAGCTGCTGGTTCCCCCTATGACTCCTCACCTATGTATGGCTGTGGTAACATTGCCATTGGTGGAGGAATGTGTGTCCCTTTCCCCTTGTTGATCCTGCTGAAGATGCTGTCTAAGGATGATGTTGTGTAGCATGGTACAGACAGCGAATATTTCAGTACATGTACATGGATTGTACTGCAGGGATCCCCCAGATGTATCTAGGCACTGGAACCACAACTTCAGCAGCCCAAACACACACTCTATGATATTTCTGGTTTGAGCCTGTGCCTCATTAAAACATTCTTCAATGGGTGTGTGTCCTTTTCTGATGTGTGTTATCAGCCATGGTTTCAGTGCAAACCTGCATCCTCCAGTAAATGACCCTGTACGAGATCCTCCCTAGTGAACATCTGATACAGGTGGGAGGCATGCCACATATGAGTTATGGTAACTGCCCAGGTTGCCAGCACACACATTCAAGATGATTCACTTGCATTACACACAGCTTGGCAGTTTATAATAGAGTAGAAGCCGTTGCTATTTATGTAGAGCCTTCCCTGTTTCCTGTGTGGTGCCTTAATTTCTATATGTGTGCAATCTATGGCATCCAGTACTTCAGAGTAGCATGTTACAGGGTATAACTCCTGCATGTTTCTTGCCCTGTCCTCAGGAGTATGGGGAAAATATAGGGGTCACTGATATGTTGGAGCACAGCATTCAGAAACTGATGGAGGATCCCAGTTGCTGATGCCTGCGACATCCCAGCATGTCCCCTGTTGGTCTCTGAAAAGTCCTGTAGCTAAAATTCTAGGTGCTATACTTACCTTTGCATCGACTGGTATTCATTCTCCTCAGTTTGCCCTAGCTCTGAGTTGAGGACGACAGAGGTTTCAGAGTTCCTGTAGTGTGTCTCTATCCATCCTGTAGTGCTCTACAAATTTCATGCCATGCAGATTGTGATAACTTTAATGGGGTCTGAAAACTTTTCTCCTTCTTGGCCATGGTCTATTAGCATCAGCAGAAACAGCAGCATAGACTTCAGCCTGTTGCCCATACACATTAATTAAAGCAACAGCAGCCTTCAACATTCTTTCTGTGTAGACTCATTTCCGAGGCTGTATTCCAATAGGTTTTGGAATTCACAGGAAAAAAAGTACTGAGTCTACATGGCTGCATTATAATTTGTTGAATAGCTCCTCTCTTTTTCAATTTCTCTCGGTCTTTTGGGTTTCTAATACCATGACAGGAATGGGCCCCATTCCTAAGTCAAAGTATGATTAAAGTTCATAAAATTTGTATTGTTTCAGTGTTTGATGTCAGCCAAAAGTGCTCTTCACAGCACCCTCAATGTGCTCAGTAATGACTCCTTCTGCAATTTATATGGGGTTACATGTATTGGTAACATATCTAAATATGATTGTAGATTATGTTTTGTAAGACCCATTGCTCGTACTAATATTGGAACTGTCCGGGTATCTTTCTTCCACATTGCTCTCGTTTCTGCCTGCAGATCCTGATATTTTATGACTTAGTGTCTTTCTGTACATAAGACACTGTAGTCACTGAGTATGGTAATTTCAATGATCAACGCTACTTTTATCTTCTTTTCATGGACCACTATATCCAGTTTTTTAGCATCTATCTTTTGAACTGTTGCTAATGGATGATCCCATGTGATGTAAACCATCACTTTCTATGGTGCTTTGTCAGCCATTTCAGTATCATAATGTTTGCACAATCCCCAATGCAAAAATATTGCCACATTATTATGCCTTTCAGTATACAGTATTCATGCCATTAGTATGTCACAACCAGCAACGAGGTGTGCAACTGTCTCCAATTCGGTTTTATAGAACACATTCAGTTTTACAAAACTCCTCCTTCTTGGATTGGTTGATTAGCATGCAGTTTAGCTGCTTATGCTATAATTAGCATGCCACAGTGTTTACATTGTTTGTACAGCTCTGCACACTGTGTAGAGCTGCTTATTGAATCCGAAACAGTGTGCTATCATGTGCACGGCACAACACAATCAACACACTCCCTGGGATTCATGAAGCTTGCGCCAGGTGCCAGAGTAGCATCGGCGATCTAGTGCCAAATATGGCCACCGAGTGATTCAGGTATGAGCTGTTTCCACGTGCACTACCAGCGTACACCAGTGCTGCGCAGCTCCCGGCGCATGTATGCTAATTACCCCATGCGTAGCAGTGTAACATGCAAATTAAGGTATATAGTGATTTATGAAGTGATGCAGGCGCAGCATAAGCATGAAGAAATGTAAACCAAAAAAAACAGTTTACATTTTTTCAAACATAAAATCGGAGCCATGAAAGCGGACCAAACTTACGTATTATAATGTTAATATATGCCAATGGCTAAATATATAGCCAATGGCATAAAAAACATGCACAACACATAAAAAATAACATTTAATGTCATGGCCATACTAAAGCAAAATAAAACCGCAATGCATCTGTGTGAAAATGGGATCACATGGAAAATATAATTAGATGTCATAAAACTGCAATGTAACACAATTCATGAATTTCCCATAATAGTCAGTGGCATGCATGATACACCACAACCATGGCGTAAGGGTCACTAAGGGTCTGGAACAGTGTTCTGTGTGGTAACTAGGAACAAATGAGTCAAGTAATACTGAATCACAAATGCCCTGCCGGCGTAAGGATGTACCACACAGTGTAGCGGTACAACACCGAGGAGTGGCCTGGTGGTAAACATGACATCAAGAGAGGGGTGTGCCACCGTAGCTGTAAGCGCATTGGATCATTGCTAATCCGGGTTGCCTGTTGCAAAGCAAAGATGCAGGATAAGGGTGTGGAAGTAGCCATAGCTTTGCTTAGCTGAGAGCACAGAAGGTAACTGAACGTGCATGTGAACGTGGATGAAAACACGCTTGAAACCTGGTAAATGGCTGTGCGCGGCATGCACCACAGCTAAAACAGGAAGGATATGGGAAGACAATAAGGAAATGTTGCAGCATAGTAATTGGAGTACAAATGAGTAATTAACACCTAGGAACTCACAGTGGGCCATTGGCAACAGCTAACAAGGCTGCTAGCAGCTACCTGCAGAACAGGAAAGGGGATGTGCTGTACAGCAAAGAAAAGAGAACTGTCACAGCAGAACAAAGCAAACTTCAGTAGATCAGCTACATAACACATTTCCCAACACAATCCTGGGTTGTGAAAGTACAAAACAAGAAAGCCTGCAGCTGGATGCATGCCTGACAATGGGAGGGGAATCGGGTTGAAAAGTGAAGTAAAGGGCAATAGATGAATCATGGCAGCCAAGCGTAAGTCAACACCAAAGGCACCACAATAACAGTACCTGCTGTAAAACCAATAATTAAGATACTCCACAGCTGGAATTGCACAAACACACCCAATTGCACCAGCACCATCCATTGCACAATAGTATAAGGTGTGAAAGCCCCACATGCACACTTGTGTATTCCCAGACACTCTGCACCATTGGTGTATACACACAGGGAACTTTTAATATGTACATGATAGGGACCGCCATAGCTTTGATTTACCAGCATGTGTTGGAGACTGACGGTGGTGTGGAGGATGATGCTGACGACCATCTCAGGCACTGGAGGAGGAGAAGAGTGTTCAGACCCAGGGTAGCCTACTAGGGGCTACATGATTTGGAGATAGTAGAGCATTTAAGGGTGGACAGGGACATCATACAGCAACTTGTTGAGCTGTGCCAGCCACACTTCATAGCCAGAAGTAACAGAGGGAAACCCATCCCAGTGGACACGAAGGTATGTGTAAACTTAAGGATACTAGACACAGGTACCTTCCAATGGCCAACTGGGGATATCATGGAGATCTCATAGGCATCAGCATGCAAGGTATGCCACCAGTTCCTGGATGCCATGTTACCACATGCCAATGAGCACATATAATTCCCCCGAATTCAGGAGGAATTGGCCAGTAATATGCATCTCTTCCACTGTGTAGCAGACTACCCAGAGGTACTGGGTGCAATAGCCTGCACGCACATACACATCAAGTCACCACCAGGTGAGCAGGGCAGGTGCTACATAAACTGCAAGGGATACCCCTCCATCAACTGCCAGGTCATGTGCAATGCCCAGGGCATTATCACAGATGTGTGTGCTGGCAGCCCTGGAAGCTATCACGACTCTCACATCTGGCATGCCTCACAGCTGTATCAGGTATTTGCCAGGGGGGACATCCCATATGGCCACCTGGTGGGGGATGCTGGCTATGCACTGGAACCATGGATGATGACTCCCATCAGAAATGCACACAAAGCCATGCAAGAACATCATAATGAGGCACACGCAGAAACCAGAATCATCATAGAGCACATGATTGGGATGCTGAAATCACGGTTCCGTTGCTTGGAAGTGTCAGAAACACACAGGCATATCAGCCTGTCTGTTGTTACACACTCTGCGAATAGCTGTAAAATTCCTTCCACAAGCATGCCCTTATGTAGGAGTGCAACACAGAAATATCAAAGGATGTAGCCATGTACTGCTAGCAACCACCTGTGACAATGTCATTGTGCAGGTGCTGAAAAGACTGGTGTGGTGCACAGTCAATGAATACTAGGCTAACCTCCGTCTACCAGCTGGATATGTGCAGAGGTGGGAGGTACACAGACAGATTACTATCCATAATAATACACAGTACTGACATATGTCCACTTGTCATGAGCAGACTGTGCTAATGTCAACACAAACAAAACACAAACTGTTCAGAAGTCAGTAACATACTAACGACAGTATAGCAGTTCACAAGCACTGCATGTGCCTGATATTCATAATTGTTACTACAATATACTTAGTTGTCCTCACCCCTCTCTCAGGGGTGGAAGGTTTCAAATGTCACACCAAATTTCAAACATATGTACAGTTATTGCAGTTAAAGAAATGTGCAGCTATGGACCTTCCCTACACCCAGCCTGCACATCCATAGCTGGTGTCCCTACTGACTTCCTGCTTCCCACTTACAACTGTTTAAAAGTGCCTTATTCACTCTGTATGACAAGGCCCTAGTACTGCTCAGCAGTGAAATAAAATACCTTTGTAAGTGTGAAACCCCAGACCTTGGACTCAACAGACTGCATGAAGTACCACCAAGCCACAAAAGACATATAAGAACTTAGTGCTGAAAGAAATATATCATGCATTACAAGGAGTGAATGTAAATGGAAAATAGGAAAGGAGTGAATGTAAAGGGAAAATAGAAAAGCCATAGCAACACATTGCAAGAACTACTGTTGTATGCCAGTTAATCCACAAATCCCACAGAAAAGTACATACTCCCATGTAAACAGTGTTAGCATTAGCAGGTGTGAGTTAACATTCTCTCTCTCTCTCTCTCTCTCTCTCTCTCTCTCTCTCTCTATCTCTCTCTCCCCCCCCCCCTCCAGTTGCTGGTGGCCAGCATTTAGTAATTGCATGCAGCCTGCTGTGTGGTAATTGCAGTTCTCACTGTGATTTCAGGACACTGCTATAAAATGTTAGGTAGGCATAGGCCTTTCAGTTTTGCAAGGTGGGGACCATGCTGGTTTTCTGTGGGCACTGTTGTGTCAGTCAGAAGGTTGGAATGTCTCGCATATCTAAGGCTGTGTTGTAGCCACTGAAATGCATGTTGTTCTGAAACCTGACTGTTCCTTCTTCCAGTTCACTCTTCTCAGTGTGTATGTTAACTCACACCTGCTAATGCTAACACTGTTTACATGGGAGTATGTACTTTCCTGTGGGACTTGTGGATTAACTGGTATACAACAATAGCTCTTGCAATGTGTTGCTATGGCTTCACTATTTTCCCTTTACATTCACTCCTTGAAGGCCTGATATTTCTCTTTACTGGAATGTGTTGCTATGGCTTTCCTATTTTCCATTTACATTCACTCCTTGTAATGCATGATATATTTCTTTCAGCAGTAAATTCTTATATGTTTGCTGTGGTTTGGTGGCACTGCATGCAGTCTGGTGAGGCCAAGGTCTGGGGTTTGATACTTGCAAGGGTATCTTATTTTGCTGCTGAGCAGTAGTAGGGCCTTGCATTTTGTATTAATAGTTATGAATATCAGGCACATGCACTGCTTGTAAACTGCTATACTGTCCTTAGTTTGTTAGATGGCTACATCCTTTGATATTTCTGTGTTGTACTCCTACATGAGGGTGTGCTTGTGGAAGTAATTCTACAGCTATTTGCAGAGTGTGTAACAGCAGACAGGCTGATATGCCGGTGTGTTTCTGACACTTGCAGGCCTCAGATATTCTCAGGTATATATTTGAGCAGCCTCAGGGAAAGGTACATATCAGTGGGATACACCCGGGATATATTTCAGATATTCTGCAGTTGTGACTGTGGGGACTGTGTGTGTGTTTTGAGCATATGTATTACTACACCATTTCTGACATGCAAGTAGTGTCTACTTTAATTTATTGATGGTGAACATTACATGGGATTCCCCACCTTTCTGCCTACTGTTAGTATATTTAACAGGGAGTCAGTGGGGCACAGGTAACATTTTTTGACAAATCAAGGACATCCCTGTAAATCAGTCACAGTTGGGATGACTGGCCTCATACCTATTCAAATATGGTGGTGTTTATCCTGCTCTGATACTGTGTGTGGTTTATAAGTTGCTACTGCAACATCATTACCTACTAGCATGGCTGTTTCTCTTATCACACTCATGTAATGCAATTCCACAAGAATTGCCACTAAACATACAGGGAACAAGCTTTGTGTAATGGCCTTCCTATATTCCCTTTACATTCACTTCTTGTATTTCATGATATATTTCTTTCAGCACCATGCTCTTGTATATCAGACATGGCTCAGTGGTAATTCATGCAGACTAGTGTTTCTGGGATTTGAGACTGACAGGGGTATTTTATTTTGTTGATGAGCAGCCTACAGGCCTTGTCATACAGAGTGACTAATGCACTTTTAAGCAGTTGTAAGTGGGTTTGCGCTGGTTTGCACAATGCTCACGCATGCGCACAGTTGCTTAGCTACACGCACACTCGCTTAGCTAAGCGCACACCTGCTTACTACTGCTTAAAAGTGCTTACTCTCGCTAACACCCACGCTAATTTCTTTTAAAGAAAAGAAAATGGGGAGATAGGAAAGTGGTGAAAAAGGGGGCACAAAGAGGGTAGGACAGTAGGAAAACAAGCTCGGGATTTGCAGGAAGGATTTAGGGAAGGCCCATAGCTGCCCATTTCTTCATCAGCAACAGCTGTGCATATGTGTGTAATTTGGTGTGAAATTTGAAACCTTCCATCCCTGAGAGTGGGGTGAGGACAACAAAATATGTTGTACAGCCAATTTTAATTATCAGTTGACATTTCCAGCAGACATGTCTGCAAAATGGGCAGCTATGTATGGGGCGTAATTTTTTTGTGGGAACAGAGTGCCCTTTTTTATTTTTTTTTCAGGTGAGAGTGGAATGTGAGGTACAGGAAGTAGGTATATTTGGGGAGGTAGGTTGGGGAGGTTAACAGACAAGACAAACAAGATGCATACAGGGGTGGAGTAAGACACATGTGGGGGGGAAACACAATTGATGGGGACGGATGTTTGGATATCGCGAGCCCATGAGCCCACAGATGGCAACAGTGGAACTGAGATCCCCACCCATGGGCAGTTACCACTGCGCCTTCACTGCCAAGAAGGGGCTGTGCTGGGGGCTGTATAGGATGGGCAGGCACACCCGTGAGTTGCGCCACCCTCGCCTCAAGCTGGCGTAGGGGATCAAGCACAGAACGCCTGATCTCGCTACGGACCACAGACCGGACACTATGGAGGGTGAGTGGATGTTCTCCTCTGGCCATGCTTGCAGAGGGGGGACGAGCCCCATCCCCTGCAGCACTTTCACCCGAAGGTGGCACAGGGCCACCGGAGGAGGTTCCGGCCTGGGCACTGGTGCCAGGTGCACTCGCCAGCTGAGGTGGGAGAGGTGGGTCCACTGGAACCCGCCTTCCCTGTTGTCCTATGTTTATCAGTATTTTATGACATTTTGGGTTAGTAACAAACAACACCATTCAAAATTACTGTAACAGCATGCATCAGTATTCCCATTAACCAAACACCCATGAATTCCGAACATTGAACAGCAAGCATAACACATGCATATTTAGAACAATAGTACACATTCCAACAGCATGCAGGGTTGATTGGTGGCAACAGGCCATCAGGTTTGGATATGTGAACAGGGCACACGCATCAATGTACATGCAGATATGTATGAACCAACAGGACAAATGTCCATGGGAATTAATTGTGTATACACATACCCAGTTTGGTGTGGAGTGGCATCATTTGTGAAAATAGAGTAGGGTGACGAAATATTACATTAACAACTTAAACTACCTATACATATGCTGTACATTCCTAGTAGGTGCAGATATATATCCCCTACATGTATTAGTACAGTTTCCTATATGTAACCGTAGGAATGTTGGTGATGGGAATGTTACTGCTACATTAATATACATTCCATTTTTATTCATACATGTTCATATCTGGCTGTGTTCAGGTACAGCATCCTGCTACATTTGATTTATATGGCTCTAGACAACTGTGGATGTTCAGTATTTCATACAACCATACTATCTCCATATTGCAAGGGTACAGCAACATATCCAAATTGTGGGACAGACACATTCCAGGTTCAGTACTTTATTACACACGTTTCACTCTTTGGTTGTGGCTGTCTCATTCATTTCATTATACACTCACTGCAGTATAACTTTATTCGAGACTTATTACAGCTTTCTTGGTAGATTCATACCCTCTTTCTCACAATCTCACTTGTTTTATTTTTACATTTCAGAATGGTACTTAATTCTAGGTGTTATTAACATTTCTTACTGGGTTACAACAATCCTTTCCAACTGACTCACTTATTTCATATGGCAGATTTTAAAAGGGATGTATTTGACACATGTCTATCCTTTGTTGATTGATTACCACTCATTTTCAGGCTGAAGCAGTTATCTGATATTACAATACAGGTGGAAACTCTCTATTTGAGACTTGTTTAATGTTTATTTCTGGATTACAGTCTGCATCACTTATCTAATCTTACAGTACTAGCAGAATCTTTATTCTAGGCTTATTTGAACTTTATTAATATGTAACAACACTGAACTCTTTTACAAGCTGTCTCACTTATATTCTATAACAATTCCAGCAAAATAATTACTAACCTGTCTGGTGGCGCAACCTCACCAGCCTATCAGCATAGGCTCGCTGATTCATGGAATGGACACCTGCAGCTGTAATATAAATTATGTAATATTGGAACATACATCTCCATACTATAGGCTAGGATAATTTCTTACATACTTAATTACATGGATACTTACTCAGTAGTGGGGCGTTGGGCATTTGCCGGACCTCCTGGATCCAATGATTCAGTTGGTCCTGCTTATGTCTCTTCAGGTCCGCATGGTGGTGACGGACCTGTTCACCAGACCTTGGAATGCCTGTGGCACTGGTGAGATCATGTGCCAACCAGTTCCATGCCTCTGCCTCTGCCTTATATGCACCCCAGTGAACCTGGCCCTGCATAAGTTGTGCCTCATGATCATGGACTAGGAGCCAAACCCTATATTTTGACTCCTCAACACCCCACCTCTGTGCTCTAAAGTGACTTCCCTCTCCTGCACCTGCCATCCTGACTGCAAATAGGTACCACAATCAGTTATGTTGTGTCTTCCCACCTATGGGGCTTATATATGCCCGCTTTCCCACACTTATCTGTGATTGGCCATTTTGGACATTTATCAGCTTAACAAAACCTGCTTTGTCATGCTTCTGTTTCCATTCATTCCTATATATATGCTAATACTGCATTTCTCAGTACAACTGTCATGGCTTAGTGGTTCAGTATTTTGACTATGGTGCACAGTATCCTGGGTTCGATCCTGAGCATTGTTTCTTTTATTTTACTACTGTCTAGACAAGCTAGGAGGTGTGTCTGTGTAAAGGTGGCTTTGATACAGCTTGCTCAATGTTGCCCACTGGTAAGCAGGTTGGCACGGTGCGCAGCTCCGTGCAAATGGCTTACGCTGGGTAACATGTTATTTGGCTATGATCACTCATATTATGCTGTGTGAAGCGTTGCTCAACTATGTGCACTCATTTTAAGCGTGTTAAAGTGCTGCTCAAATCCGGGCACTCATATTACACCTGTTAAACCGCTGCTCACCTGAGGGCAGTCATATTAAGCTTGTTACAGCACTGCTCACCTATGGGCACTATTATTAGGCTTCTTGAAGCCTTGCACAGCTATGGGCACATAATCTTTTTTTTATATTTTATTGTGTCGGATTTATTCAAAAATACATGGCCCATTTCATTACATTTTACTTAAATTATAGTTTTATATATATATATATATATATATATATATATATATATATATATATATATATATATATATGTCAGGGGATTGTTTCATGCTTATTTAACTAAAAGTAGAGAATGATGTTGTGGGGGCTTGAACCGTGACTACCTCCTCTTTGGCCAACATCTCTACTGCTACGCTATTGCTACTTGGCTTAACTTGCATATTTAGATCTTATATGCTTTTCACCATCTGCTAACTGTGGCTGAGCGGAGGGCATACCTGCACAAACATTTTGAAAATTAAAAAAAAAAAATTAAACTATTATTTTTATGTTTTACATTACAGTTGGGTTTATAGTCTGTGGGGGCATGTGTGGTGTTGTGTTCCTTGACATTTCTGTGGACTCGCTCGTGGGAGTTTACTTTCAGGACTCTGACTCTTCTGGGGGCGTGTCCCTTTGCAGAACTCAGCATTCAGACACGCCCCCTACTTTCCTACATGGACCGTGTTAGCCTAGGGTATGATTCAGCATGCCTTCATGAATATGCATTGCATGCTGACATCATACCGTTAGACTGCAGCCTCCGTGTAAGACATATTAACTCTTACACGGAGGTTTCGTGAATCCTGCTCCTTGTCTTTTCTGCCATAAAACTACCATGACTAGAAAAAGAATTATTGATCATTCAGAGGATTTTGTCTGAACAATTCCACCTGTGTTATTATTTCTTGATTTGGTATTAAGGTCACATTAAGTCCTATTTATTTATTTTATTTCACATTTATTTATTGGGAAGGTCTGACAAGGTCAGAAAGAACCCATTTCCAGCAGAGGCCTGGGGAGAATAGCTCCAATGACATCCAAACATTTACAATCTTTATACAGGAAACATGGAAAAAAACGTTTACATGAGTTGCAAGTTCATACAGTCATGTACAATACAGAGATCAATAGAATTTTATATATATATAAATATATTGTACAATACAGAGAACAATATAAATTTTATACACAGATAACAGCAGTAGCAATTCCTAGGTTACAGTAAAGCCGATATAAGGCAAATGGTAAAATTAGAAGTGAGTGAAGTAGATATGCATATGTTAGATGGATAGTGAAAGAGGTGCAGTTTCAAGTATTTTTGCTGCAGTGTGCCTACTTTAAACTAAATAAAGTTTGTTTATTTGGTTACTTTACTAAAGCTGTAGTTAAAACGTGATTTTATTCAAATGCTGATGTAAAAGCTGACAACTCATTCATGAATATTATCTCTAAAGGTATAACAATTAGTGCTTTAATAGTTTAGAAGAATTGCTATTCTCAAGGCATTCCAGCAAACAAAACCATAAAGTATTAGACAATTTGATAGAAAACACCAATATAAATGTTTGAAAATATACTGAGTCTGTTCATTATAAACACTACAGGAAAACACTGCAACAGATTTAAAATGGTGTGTGTGCTCACTATAACATCACATGCTAGTCAGGACAACTAAAACCAGTAAATTCATGGGTGTTGCAGTGGTGCAGTGGTTGTATTGTCACCTCACTGCAACAGGTTCTCTGGTTTGATTCTCAGGTGGGTTTTTTTCTGTGTGGAGTCTGTATGTCCACCCTGCGTTTGTGTGGGTGAACTCCAGTTTCCTCCCATGTCACAAAGACATGTGTCTGGAGTGTTTCACCCTGGACCTCCACTGAAAATTGGCTCAATTCCAAGTCAGGCTTTCCTGGTAAATAAATAAAATTCAGTATTTAAATGACTCAGAAACAAAGCCATACTAATTGGAATGGTACCCTGAAGGGATTGGCTTTAAATCCCACTTGTAATACTTTTTTTTTTTTTTTTTTATGCCTGTTTGCATATGTTTCAAAATACATGGATATCATGTTTAACTATGACTCTAATGAGTAATCACTGATCTTTGCACTGAGATCGATTAAAATGCATGTGAGAATGTACACACACTAGCACTTAAAATAGCATGAGTTCATGTCCGATATAAGATTCTTTTGTCTTGTCCTTCTTTTTACTTAATTCCTCTAAACCTTTTAAATGCCACCTAGTTAATATTTTGCCTTTTATTTAATATTTTAACTTTTGTACTATATTTTCTGGTGGTTCATCCTTCCATCTTCCTTACCCTCCTTTTGTTCTGCAGCCAAACAATGTTTGCCATTCACATAACACAGCTATAGACATAATGTATTGTATATTCTGTTTTGTATATATTGTTGTCTGTATCTTTCTGTAGAAGGCTAGCCAAGCATCTTAATAACATACTTTTGCTATATTTAGCTTTCTTATTAACAAATGAATTTCAAAATGGCTACTCTTAGCTTGTGGTAACAAAGGTAATCTCCTACAGCTACAGGACCCCAGTTAAAGGCTGCGGGCAGAATGAGGGCTGTGGGCAGAATGAGGAAGTTTTCTACAGGTTCACTGTGGTTTTCTTATAACTGCTTGTTAAAGCAATGAGAATGCATTGATTGCTGCTGTGCAGGAAATTCTGTGATTTGAATACTGGATATTGCTCAATATATACCAAAGCACTGGCCAGAAGGCAGCATCCTCTTTGTCAGTGGGTAAAATTCATAATGGCAGTTTGCAAAGAGCAGGCTGGTACATGGAGGAAATCTTATAGCAAATCCATATTTTGTTCTGGAATATTCAAGGAACATCGACCAAACTAATCAGTACTGAAATGTGGCACAGTGAACAATGCATGAAGCAGCTATATAAATGAAGATGCCCAGAAGAATACTCTGCTGAGAGTAATTCACAGAACCATTGACTGTGCACCATAATATTATAATATTAACTTTGAAATACACGATAGTACAGATCCTCAACTATATAGCAATGTAGCTGCAGGCATACAGCAACACACCCTAACAGATTTCAAAGGCACCAGATTAAGGCACTGAACTGTGGTGATGCTGCAGGACATAGTTTTAAAGCACTGCACACTGTACACAAGGAATTAAACATACCTGCACCTGTTGCAGCTAGTACTAACGACCCCACAATCATGGTTTTGATTGCCAGCATTATCGCTCATGTGAGCGTTTGCACTAAAGTATTTTCATGCATCTAATATAGACCCATGGATAACACAGTACACACAAACATAGGAAAATAATGTTTATTGAGTCTGCCAGTCACAGAAAGGGATTATGTCTGAATTCTTAGTGCAGAGAAATTAATCCCTAAATATGAGTCAGATTATCCAGGACTAACTAGTGACCCAGATTCTGGAGAAGCTGGAAGGGAAGGTGGGAATGAGTACATAATGCTTGCTCACACAGTCTAGGGAAAGGGAGGCAGTTTACTATGCTGTAGTCATGGCATCTATTACATAAACACAACTGCATAGCGTGCAATGTATGGGGCAGAGAGTTATGACGGACTCTGCCAAGCCCTATCTGCATGGTAGCCTTCATGGGTCATGTGTGAGAAAGCATGCTCAGACAGATGCAAAGTAAACTCTCATATGTGTGAATGCACACAAAAGCCCTCCAAGGAGGGGGGTTAGGGACAAATATATAAAAATACCCTGATGTCACCAGGACAGTGATCTCCACCAATCAACTGAGAAATCAAAGGAGGCCTAAGGTTTGTTAGGCAGCAGAGGATAAAAGAGATAGAAAGAGATAGTGACTAACTGTTACCCATGTATCTGCTACTCCATCCAAAATTATATGAAAATGGAGAATGGTATTCATGCACATATGATGGTGCCATAACATTCTTCAAATGTGTTCCACATGCTTGCACACAGACTGAAAACTAACTGCAATTCTATTCTGCTTATTTGGACCTTGCATGTCAACAGCTTGTAATAATAGCCACATCACTATTGATTTAGGGAGTGCACAGAAAGAACAGAATGTATTATCTCATTTGGCAAAGAGGAAGTCCCTAAAATTACAATACTGACAACACCCCTCTAAGCCCAAAGCCAGTGGTGGGAGATTTGGGAACACAGGTTGATAGCAATCTAAACTTCAATCATCATGTCTCCACATTGGTAAGGAAAGTCTACATTGCATATCTCATAAGTAAGGGCATTGCATCTAAAACTAAGGATGTTATAACTCCTCTGTACTTGACCCTCATCAGACCACTAGTAGAGTACAACACACTCTTTTACATGTACCTCTCCAGACACCTTCAGCAGCTGGAGACACCACCGATTTCTCTCAATAAAAAAATTCAGGGACTCCAAAACATGATCTATATGGAAAGACTGAAAGCCCTGTCATTGTGTATCTTATAGACTGTTGAGAAGTAATTTGTGCTTGGCCTACATGACAGTTTCTCACCCTGCCTTAATGGAAATGCTGCACATCCGCAAATCCAGTGGGAAAGGAGTCACATGCCCCAGGGATCTCAACACAGTATGTGACATTAGAGCTCCTCAATGACCATATTCAAGCACTACCTAGACAATTGGATGGGAGACCATAAATTCATCCTAGGGGTGGCACCTATGCCCCTCATGGACAGGGGCAGTCAGTGCTGATCATAGACCTGTTCTGCAAATAATGACCTTCTAACCAAGGTCAGTTAGGGAACATGGCTATAACATGGCTAGGCTTGTAAAGGCCCTAGGGACATTAGCCTAGTATAAAGAAAGAGGCATACCCAAACAACATTTTAACAGTTCATGAACTGCAGTGAAACTTGGGATGCACCTTTGAATAGATTCTTCATACCTCATTCTCACTGGCATTGTTCAACACAGTATGTTGTTCTATGAGCAGTCCTTAATTACTACCTACTTTAACTTACTTCACATCACTTTATCAGCTTACTTACTACAGCTGTGCCATTATATCAGCTCTCCCAATATGCCTCTTCTCCATATATTAATTACAATATTCACCCTAATTTCTGTTAGTTAGATTTCTTTACTATAGCTATTCCTAATTAAGCAATTACTTGCTCATAATTGTATTTGCATTGCCTTATTTTATTGAACATTTGACCATGTATAATAATTATTCTTAATCTCTGCTGTGCATTTGGCTGTGAACTGATGTTCAGCTATGTATTTTTGTCATGTCTCTGCTCTAAATATGACTTTCATTCAATTTTTTCCATTGTATTGCTGTTCCTTTTTTGTGTGTTCCTTGAATAGGTTTGAAAATGGATTCTGTCGACTAGTGTCAGCCCAGTTAACAAAATGTAAATAAATAACACCGTAGTCAGTTCTTACCAGTGCCTTTTCCCCAAAACAAAAAGAAAGGCCAAAACACCTCAAACTGTAATAAGTGTAAGGTATGGAGAGTTTGATTGAAGGTGTGTGTACTGAGTTTCTCAGCAGTTTATAAATGGTTAAAATGCTGCTCAAGTTTGGCGGAACAAAAATCATCTACAAATCAAACAGAGGTGAAGCTCATGTTGTAGAGCCTATGGTATACCTTGTGAAAGAGTGGATAAGACTTTAATATACTGGAATTAACTGGAAACAACTGAAATGAGACTGGCATGAATGTCTTTATTTGTTAGTTACAAAGACTTCTGCTGAGCATGTGCTAGTTTCTCCTTTATCGATCAAGTCTTTTTGTACTTTTCAGAATGAATTCTGCAGACTCTAACTCTGTAGTTTGGTTTATAAATGCTTTATTAAATGTAAAAAATATCCAAATACTGTCTCTAATAACAGTGCTGATAAACAATAACAGTCCATAGAAATGCTGGAATGCTGGATAACAGTTACAGTTCTGATAAATATATCCAAAGTTACTACACAGATATTCTGATTATCCTGAATAATATCAGCTGAAACAGACTTTTTCTCTTGAATAGTATGGATATTTGATTTGACTTCTATACTGAGGCGTGAGTGTCTTTTCTGCAAAGATCTTTTACATATCAGTCCAAAACTAACTTACTGACTCCACTGACCATGTCTGAAGTATTTCCTAACAATACCAAAATCCTGTAATATTTTACATGCCTTTTTAGCCTTGGTTTTCAAGCTTTGTCTTGCATGTGCCTGTCTATTCTTTATCTTGCATTCCATTGCAAGTACATATATCTTTCCCTTGAGAAAGGAACATTATGTAGCTTTTCATTGAAACTGTAATTTCTGCACATTTCATGCTTAGCCAGGAAGATTATCTTTTCCTTTCTACTGAACTGTCTTTCCCTGAAACTGAATGCATACATGAAAACATAAGTCTGACTCTATATTTCCAGGCCTATTATTCTACCTTAATGTACTGTAGTGAACTCAATAATACCCTCAGTCTAACAGCTCCCCCTGAGGTTTCTGCTGAAAGTTTACAGGGAATCTAATCTGGTTTTAATATACGGGCTTTATGCCACATCACTCATAATCAACAGATGTGTACTGATAGATAGTGATGTTGTTTATGGTCTCAAAGGTACCATTAACTAATACCTCCAGCAACTTGCCTAATTTACTTAATTCCCAAATAGCTTTAACAATTCCATATGTAGGAAATATACCTGCTTCAGCAAATTCCCCATTGCCTACATCCATAGTCTTTATAGTCATTTAGTCTAAGTTCTGATGTATGTGTGATATGGTTTCCTATCAAAATGTGGAAAATCAAAACAATTTTCCACCTTTTGATCAAATTTGTTTTCTGAATCTGGTAATACAAATTACCAAAATATCAGAAATGGTAACCAAATAATCATTATTTGAACACCAGACATTCCGATGTCGAAAGTCTATGTTACCAGAAATGTTTTTGAAATGGAGATAAGCATCCTTGAGATCCAGAGACGTCATATAGGCCTGAAGGAGCAAGATGGGAAACAGAATCTGAAGGAACAACATCCAAAAGGAAGGCACGTTTAGAAAAGTGTTTAGATGAGAGAGGTCTAGACTAGGTTTCCAAGTGCCCTATTTTCTGAGCACTAGAAATGGTCTGGAGTAGAACTCTTTCACCATTTGGTACATAGGCACCTCTTCAATAGTACCTTCAGTCAAGACATTTTGAAGCACTTCTGGGAAAAAGGGAACTTGTTTCCAAGGAAGTTAAGCAATGTCCATAAAAGGAAGATGGAATTTCAACACTGTGAAGTATCCCTGATGAATAATTGACAGAACCCAACAATCCTGAATGATCTGAGGCCAAACAGGAACAAAAAGAGAAAGGTGAATCGAAAGAAGAATGTGGTTGGGCAGAAACAGTGAGTCATACAGCACCTGGTTTGCCCAGAAATTAAAGCTTCAGAGTCCCTAAAAATTGAATAGCCTTAGCAGGAGGAGCCAGTTTGCCACTCTTCTTACCTTTAGAAGAAGGGCATGATTGCCTACGAATAAAGCCAGGCTTAGCAGGGTAGTTTCTCTGATATTTAGGCACAGGAGAAACAAAGATATGTTTAAGCTCCTGTAAGGCCTTACACTTTTCAGGAATTGACTTAAACAAACCAGCAGCAGCTTCCCCAAAGAAAAGTTTATAATCCAGAGGAGCATCCATCAACTTAGCTTTAATATCATCAGGTAGAGGTTAAAGCCTAAGCCAAGAATACCTCCTCATCACTGAATCAAAAACAGCAGCCCTAGAATTGGCATCTGCTGCATCATAACTACATTTAATAGAATGCTGAATGACTTGAGGGGAAGTCCTTACCAAGGAAAGAACAGAGGTTTTACTCTCGGTGTCTGGAAAATCAGAAATAAGTTGACAAGCCTGAGAAAGAAGGACGAACACATACCTAGACATGTGGGTTTGATAATTAATAGTCCTAAAAGCTGGGGGTAGCAGAAGTGTAAACCTTCTTACCTAACCTTTCCATAGTTCTGCTGTCCTTGCCAGAAGACAATAACTTGGACAAAGGAAGCAACTGAGATGGCTTAGTGGA